>NC_025687.1:23866995-23948876 GCF_000633955.1 Camelina sativa | reverse complement strand
CCAAGAGTCGCAATGACCATAGCGGGGTCCAAAGCAAGATCCTCCACAGAGTCATCCACACCTCCATCAGTCTGCTGCTCTGGATCGACAACCGTTTCGTCCACATCCTCCGTCTCCACCTCCTCCAGCAGCTGATCAATGGTCTCCTCAGAGGTTTTCCCTGCTACTATCGGATCCTTCTATACCATTACCGGACCTGTCAAATTTGCAAGCGCCGGGATTTCACCAATATTCACTTCGGTTGAAGCAGACTGCATGGTATCAGAACCAGTGGACTTTGAAACCAACCCATCATCCGGAACTAATGAAACTGCACCTACCAATGTCACCTCTTCCAAACTAGAGTGTGAAGCCGACTCTGGGTCCTGGAAGAGAGGCCTCCGTACCCGCTTTAATGGTGGAACCTCAAAAGTCGAAGACCTGATCCGGAATTTGTCCCTGTTCCAACTCCTCAACCGGAGCTACACCCGAGGCAGGTGCAACAGCCGCAGTAGTGCTAGCCCTGTGGCGATGATCATTAAACTGGACATAATTGTTGGACCGAGGGGCTTTAGATGAATGCTCACCCGCTTCCTGTGAAGACCGATTCTTTGCCCCTGAATCCTGCTTGCCTTTAGGTGGCCGCTGACTGGAGTGAGTTGACCCTCGACTCTCCACCTCCTTACCTTTTCCTTTGTTCCTGTCATTCATTACAGCCCCTTTGTAACTCTGCAACTGACGAACTGAATCTTCTTCCATTGGAACATGCAGAGCCAGTTTAATCTTGTTAGAATCCCACAGTGGGCAATGGTCCACATCGTGACATAGGCTGGAACACTTCTTACAGCAACCATGAAGTCGGTCATAACGAAGGTTGACAATGGTCTCCTCCCTGTTGTAAAACTCGATCACCGTGTCGAAGCACAAGGGCTTAAAACCATTAACTGTCACTTTCACTCTCCCACCATCAATATCCACCGTCTCCACCCGACCAAGTTCTGAACCAATGCTGCTGAAGGTTGGCTCAGCCCAGACAGGGCCGTGCCTATGGGTAAGAAAAAAGGCATTTGCCTCAGGCCCCCAAAATATATTTTTTGTGGACCTTCAATTCTGGAAAATATGGTGAATCATTATGGTTTTGGGAGTCTTATTATTTCTTAAACAACCTATGTACGACTAGCTCGTTTCAATATATATAGATATCTTTTTAAAAAATATACAAAAAGAAAAACAAAATCCTTATATTGTGTAGAATCGAGTAAGGCTGTGAAACCGAAGGAAGAAAGATTACGCGAAGTTGGTGAAAGAGTTTACTGAAACAAAAGGAAAAACGATTATGTCTTAGTTTTTTTAGATTATTATTTTTTTGTTTACGAATAATTTCTATAATTAAATTTTAAAATATTTATTTAATTCTAATTTCAAAAATTTTAATATTTCCTTAATTTAAAAAAAAATATATTAAAATGGCCCCCAATTTTTTAAGCTCACCTTAAGCCCCGATAAAACCTTGGCACGACTGAGCCCAGAACTGAAAGGGAACATCCAATACCGTAACCCAGAAGGTTAAGTCCGAAGGATAAGCAGGATCAACTGTTGGACTCCAACACACCATTGACACCATCCAGCCATCAAAATGGAATGGACCCATCTGAAGCACCTCCGTGATGTCTTCTTCATTGTCAAAATCGAATTGAAACTTCCCAAGCCCTAAGTCAGCTCCCACAACTCTTCCTTCCACATGCCAAAACTTGGGAAGCATGATCAGAAGAGATTTCATGTCCTGCACCCTAGGATTCATACAGCAACCCACCATCGTTTTTGAGTACCCCGCTATCAAAGTTGTGTTATCAAAATATGGGATTTTGATTCTGCGCTTAGGAACCATACCCTCGTCATTCTTGCTTTCCACATTCTTCCCCAATAAATCACTCTGAGAGATGATGAAGCTCACCACCAAAACCCGAACACACCAACCAGACAAGAAAAGAAACCTTTCAAAAATTGTAACAAGGAAGCCGATAACTGAAACAAGGAAGTAGAGAGAATTGTGATGAGGACTAAGGACTACAACACGATCCTTTATATATTCCCAAACATACCAAAGCCAATAAGCTAGAAATCCCACCGATTTGATACATAAATGGCAATTGATAGCCTCTTGATACGCCAGAACCAGATAAGTATCCAGAAACACCATGAAGCCATTCAAAAAGGAAATTAGAATCATTGTTGATCTCCATTGCGAATCAGTCTGCGATCCAATTCGAAAGAAAAATAAACCTCTATCCCAAACATAAATGCATTGGTTCAGCGACCACTGTGCTTTAGTATCTTCCATCCGGATCTTCTGTTTGTTTTCGAACCAGGAAAGGCAACAGAAATTCTCTTGATACGCCGAAATCAGAAGAGAATCCGACACCAACATTAAACCATTCAAAAAGGAAGAGCAACTCATTGATACTCTCCATTGCGAATCAATCCTCAACCTGATTCAAAATGAGATCAAAACTCTGTCCCAAATCAATATTCCGCTATCACCTGTAATAGCAGATCATACAAACCAAATGAATCGCAATGAGTGAGAGATTTGGCATATCTCAACCCCGAGACCCATTAAAGTCGATCGTATCTGATAACATTATTATTTTACTCATATTAGCTATAGTTTTCATATACACTTAGGACTATTTTGATGAGATTTCAGGTATAAAATGTCTATTATCAAGTATTTTAGGTTTCAAGAAGGTTTTACAGGTTTTATAGCAAAAAGGACCAAAAGACAAGAAAAATACGTTTTAGAAAAGTTTCAGAGCTTTAAAGTACGGGCCACTTTGGAAGAACTTACACAACTCCAAATATATCATGCGTGGTGTCTATAGAAATCTGGAAGAGTCATCTTTCTCCTCGAAGTGGAATCAAGTCAATCCATTCATCCATCCGGAAGTTATGCTCGATTTACCGAGATGTGTTATAAACCGACGTGAAGAGAAGCAACCAGCCGATGGGCTTTTATTCAAGGCCTGACCAGCGACCATCACCACGGCCCAGTCCAAGCCTCTTCCACGGTCCAGAAGCCTCCTTCGCCGCCCCTTGTCCTGCACTTAACAAGAGAAGACGTTTCTACCCTTACAAAACCCTAACCCTAAACAAAACCCTATAAATACTCTTAAGACCTAGGGTTTTGAGGTGTGCTTCCTTTGTGAGTCTAAGTTCTTCATCCACGCCACCAGCAGCCGACCTAGAGACGACCAGAGACTCCTTTACCGCCGTCGAAGCTCGTTCTCTCTCACCTCCTCTTAGAAGCCATCGCCGAAGACACCAAATCTCTCTTTCTACTCTTTCTAGTTACTTCATACTATCTTTGCTTTGGGATCAAGTTACTTTTGTGACGAATAGAGAAGTTTACTTTGAACCCCCTTTTGTTTATTGATTCACTTTTGATGCTATACTTTATAATATCAATGTTGTCTCTTTGCATCATGAGCGAGTAGTTTACTTTGTTGGGTTATATGGGGTGATTCAAGGGGAATTCATAGGTTCGCTTCAATTAGGTTGTTAGATCTTATTTTCGGGTTTATTATAGAGTTCTTTTGGGACATCTTTATCTTAATGCTTATGCTTGGATAGATCACCAAGTACTGATCTAGAGAACAGGAGCGCTAACCGCGTTATCCTACTTCTCCGAACTAGTGTTATACCGAAACCTTGCCTGTAACCTGCGTAAGTTGAGTTACAAAGTTTGGTGAATGTATCGAACTTGTTTAACTAGCTGGTTGACATGCGTTGTTGCCTGCGAAAGTTGAGTGACGGAGTGTGAAGACTTTAGACTTTCATTCTATGAGAATAGCTTGTTAGTTCATTAGTGTTTCGTAGTTGAGAACCTAGAAAGAAAATTAGTATTTACTTGTTAGATCTTACACTTAATATTGCTTAGAACCATGAAAACCCTGAGATGACTCCCAGAACGCCCAATGCCTTAGTCTTATAGTTTTAAACCGTTTTTATTTATTTGCAATAGTTATTAGGAAAACCAAAACCCCAATCTCTCATTCAGTGTTAGCCATAGTTCTTTCTCTTATAATTCAATTTGTGTTTGCTATTACTCTCTGTGGGATCGATCCTAAAATACTACACTGATTAACTGTGCACTTTCAGTCGTTGTGTAGTCTTTTCAGGTAAAAGATTTGGAGTGAAATTCTACACACATCAGTATCTCCTGATCCCGAATCCGCTTACCCAAAGAAACCCAAGATACCAAATTAAAACCATATCGCCAAACGAGACAAGATAGAGAAGGCGAATCAGAGACCCAGAGAACCACAAAAACCCGATAACAATCCGACGTAAGCACGCTACAAATCATTCAGAAACCTAGATCCGTCGTCTCCTTCTCCATCGCTTTTTGCTTTTTATAATACCATTAAATTTCTTTCAATTCATACCAAAAAAAAAAGAAGAAGAAATAATTCAATTCATTTGACAATTGACATTTAGCATCAATTTGCCGCAACCTTCAAAAATAATTAATTCGTTTCTCCTAAAATTAGATGAAGAGTTAAACTTTTGATACAACGCCGTTACGCTACTAGAATGTGTCAATGTTTATACTTTATACTAACTCTATGAGTATGACTATTTATATCATTTAACTCATTGTTGTTTTTTTTATTGAGTTATCTATCTCGTGAACTAAGACTGTGATTGGTGAAAGTTTAAAGGCGGATTTTAATGCGTTTTATAGAAAACCGCACCTTTTACCCCAATCAGTATTTTTTGTATGAGTTGCATTTTTTGCCAAGAAAAAAAAAACCATACGCGATTTTATCTTTTGGATAATAGCCTAAAACCACATTTTCAAATAAACACATCATTTATGCAGCGGTTTTACAAAAAAACGCCAATATATCCTTTTTTCTTATTATAAATAGATGTTATTTTATCCAAATAAAACAAGTATAAATAAAAGAAATAAAAATAACTTCTCTCTCAAGTAGTTTTTATAATTAAACTTGTTTAACTATTTTTTTTTCTTTTTTCATTCAAGTATCCATTATTATTTAAAAATATTGTTTTTAGTACATGGAATTTATTATATATTGTAATAAAATTTTAATTTAATAACAATTAAAAAACATTTACTAATTTATTCATACAAATAGTACTATAGTAGGCAAAATATACAAATCCAAGTAAGATATAATTTTTTGAGTAACACATCTAAACAGTAATTTAAATAATCTATAAAAAAAATTATTGAATTTATTAGGTTTTATACAATTATGTTTACTTATGTAAAATATATTTTGTACAAAATCTATGAAAAATACATTACAATTATACTTTATATTAAATATATACAAAAATAAATTATTTATTTATTAATAAAAATAAATAAAAATATATAAGTATACTAGTTATTAATAAAAAAATATGAAATCCTCACAAGATAGCAATTAGCAACTATTATTATCCTAAAGGTAATATATTTTGTAGTTAAATTATTATTGTTATTACAAAATTACAAATTTTTAAAATTGTATTTATTTAGTTAGTAATGTTTCAATAAATTTTTCCTAGATATAATGTTCAAATTCAGAAAAGAGTGGTAATGGCTACAGTGGGACTATATAATTTCATCAGGATTTCAAATTTCTCGGATGCAGATTTTGCAGATGTAATGACCGAGACAAATAACAACCGAAATTTTGAACATGATACAAGTGACATAGATGCAACAGATATAGTAGATGGAGAAGTTATGACGCAAATATGGTATGGGAAAATCAAAGTACTCGATAATTATTTTTTAAAATTGCATCTTTTATGGTTGAGCTTTTTATCAATATGTCAAAAAAAAATTTACTTTTTGATCAACTATAGTATTTAAGGTTTATAAATACAATTATTTTTATTATTAATTCATAACGTACAATAATATACAAGCATACTAATTATTAATAAATTTATTTATAATATATGTAATCCGCACCGCTTTTCCTTTTTTTACCAATCACACAATTAATCCTGAACCGCAAATAGTTTTTTCACCAATCAAATATCATTTTGTACCGTTTATTTTGTATAAACCGCACTTGTCCCGCAAACCGCATGTACCGCAGTTGATACGTACCGCACTCTAAACCCGCTTTCCTTGTACAACCAAAATCGCGGTCACCATTCGGACCCTAAATCTCATCACTATCATCAAACAAACTTTCCTTTTCATTAAAGATACGTAGACAAACGTTGTTTAATGAGACCAATCATATCATCTTATAGTCAATCCTTCCTGTCAAGTAATGAAGGATAAAATATGTATATGGTATATAGTGACTTGGGAGTATTAATCAATATAGTAATATACAAGATATCAATATATCGATAAATTACACAACAAAGTTAAAGTTCAATTAATCCAGTGATAAAATCGAAGTTATCAATACAATAAAAGAAGAATGTGTTGCTTTCCTTGTCTCACACATCAGCTTTTGTATTGAAGCAGAAACTAACACATCAGCTTTTGTATTGAAGCAGAAACTAACACATCATTTAAAATGACTAACCTATCAAATTAAAACAATTAATACAGATCAGCACAATTGTTGCTTACATGTCTTTTTTGCAATGGTTTTATGTTAGGTCATGTCCATTCTTTATAACGCAAGCGGAGAAGTTGCAACCGTGAACCACCGCGATAGTTTTTCGAAGCTAGCTAGGTGAATGAAATCCTGAGAGCTCCGGAGGATCAGCGGATCACATGTGACACCAAAACCAAACCTAGAATCACAAAAGTATGCAGCACAATTGTTGCTTACATGTCTTTTTTGCAATGGTTTTGTATACCACGATCGAGTAACTCAGTATGGTTTTCTGATTTCGATCTTGATTTTTGTTTGATTTCTCCGAACTTCTCCTCGGCGATTGAGTAAGTTCGGCGATTGATTTCACATCCCTTAATTATATTGTTCTATTCTCTTTGGTTTTCTGATTTCGATCTTGATTTTTGTTTGATTTCTTCGAACTTCTCCTCGACAATTAAGTAAATGTGGCGATTGATTCAAAAACAAAACTCACAGAACAGAACCCTAGATTCATAACCAAAGCAGAACAGTAGAAAGAACTGTAGCGGGATATCATACTCCTCGGCTATTGAGTAAGTTTGGCAATTGATTTCGCATCCCTTAATTCTAATGTTCTACTCTCTTAAGGATTTCTATTGATCATAGTAGTTTTGAGGTGAAAGCTTAAAAACTCACAGAATAAAACTTTGCTTTCGTTCTGAATATTTTATCCTTAATCTTGTCTTTTACAGTTGTTTATTGTCAAGAAGTTGGACTAGAGGGATCCTGAACAACAACATGATCACGAATTTATCAATGTGAGAAGTCAGGCTGAGTTTCTCCTCTTACCAAATAAAGAATCAAAAGCACAAAACCACAAAACCTTAAGCTTGAATAAAGAATCCTTCCGTTATTAATGTTTAGAAAATCTTCTCAAAACTAAACACAAGCTCTGTTTTTCTCTTATGATCATACATCCTTCTTATAATCTCTATTTATATGGTTCTATACTTCCTTTTCTAAAACACCCTAACTTCCTTTTTAGTTTAGGATTACAACTTTTTCTTTTCCTAACTAGATTCCTAATTCCTTTTAGGATATCTATTCTAGAACTTTCTAGAAGCTTAACCAACAAACT
The DNA here is from genome assembly GCF_000633955.1 of Camelina sativa. Taxonomy (NCBI): domain Eukaryota; kingdom Viridiplantae; phylum Streptophyta; class Magnoliopsida; order Brassicales; family Brassicaceae; genus Camelina; species Camelina sativa. Next base: position 23,941,196 of record NC_025687.1, on the reverse strand, counting down.
GCAGGAGCTTCTAAGTCGGTTTCTTTATGCAATTGAAGAAGGTATGCAGTTGTTTGGTTTGAGTAGACCATATATATTGATTCATGTTTCTCTTTGAACATTTAGAAAGTATTATTGCACAAAGGTATAATGGTGATTTCTTGTGATTATAATCATAGAATGTATCTATTGGCATTTTTTTCCAGTTCTTATGGCTGCAGTATCATCACTTTCTAATGTGCGAAATGAATTAGTGTCAGTATTAGTAAAGCCAATCAAATCAAATCTCATAAATATTATAAGTAGGTCTAATTCAATGTTAGTAGCCATATCGAGTGGCAAAATATTTTAATGAGAGAGCAAGTGCAAAAGGGAACATACCACTATGATGCTTTAAACGCGATGTTCAATTACACGGGTTCTTGGCAAGTCGAATGAAGCATCCACAAAATCTTTGGATATTTTATTCCGCTTTATGAAGTCAAATTGGCAAAGCTTACATTGGTTTTGCACAACGAGATCAGACGCGCTGTTCCTTCCTCAAGGGATCCCGCTTCCTTAGCTAGGTATATTCCTCTCTTTTAATACACAATGTTTTCTGCTGTTTTGTATGTTCTGGTCTCTCTGGTCTAGCTGTTTATAATCTCTTAATGTTCACACCGGTGGAATGTTTAAGAACTAATTTAGAGTCAGTCAGTTTTCTCTTGTTTTCTTGACCGAACACATAGTTTCTGTGGCCAAATGAAAGAAAAGACATTAAAAGTTATGGTGAAGAACAAGCTTTGTTGAGTGTTGTATTCAATAAAAGATTATTCGGATAACTTTTCCTCTTTCTGCAGTTTTAAATTCATGAAAGCTACACTTGATGTGATTCTTGATGACATTTTATAATTCTTATGTGGTTTCTCCACTTGTTTACTCATTTGGTACAGCTTTATTGAAAATTACGGCACATATTTTGTAACTTCGGTGACCATTGGTGGAAGAGACGTAGTTTACATTAGACAACATCAGTCTTATCCTTTACCAGTATAAGAAATCAAAAACTACGTGAATGACATGATGGAGCACAGGTTTCATGAAGCAGAGAGTCAATCTATTACCGGCCCCCTAAAATACAAAGACAAGGTTAGTACGACGTCACATGCCACAAAGAGATTACTCTGGTTAACGAAATTCATTCCCTCTAACTATGATAATCGAAGATTTTAGCTGAAAAGCTCTCTCATGTAGGATATCACAGTAATATTTAGGCGAAGAGGAGGCGACGATCTATAGCAAAGCCATGCTCGATGGGCTGAGACAGTACCAGCAGCTCCAGACATTATCAACATGACTTTTACTCCTATTGTTTCTCTGCTCGAGGGTGTGCCTGGTCTACGACATTTGACTTTTGCGAACTTTACTTGGAATGTTAGTTTCTATCAAATAAATTGAACTTAGGTATGTTTGAAACCAATAAACATAACAAATCTCTTGTTGTTCTTACTAGATAAGCCTCCTATTGAAGATTCACAATACTTCTTGGATTTCCAAATAGCTCAAGCTTAGGCTCCTGAACAGAGTAACCTCCAACGTAAAGAATATGTGTGTCCTTCTCAGTTACTTTTTTTTTTATATAATTATGTTTTGTTAGGAGGATGATGTATTCTTATTTTGTGTAATACAGTTTTTTTCCAAATCATGGTTTCTTAATAATAAATATAGTGTTTTAATTTTTTATATCACTTCATTCCAAAAAAATCATTATTCATAATTTAGTAATATATATTTAAAATTGATTAAATTAATTAAAAAATTATTATTATCAAAATAATATAGTAATTTGTATAAATCTGTATAAATACATAATTACTGTATAAAGATGACCATAGTCGTATAGTCGCTAAATTTTAGTGAAGTAGTGTTGTGCTTTAATGAATCTAATTTGTAATTTTTTAGGAACTAAAACTGACAAAATATTAAATTGGTTAATTTTGGATTGATCTCTTTTCAATTTCAGCTTCAATTGGGTGTGGATGAGTCATGAGAGTTATACACTTATAGTGTCAAAGAAGAACGAGCAGGTTTTACTTCTGCTACTATCGGTTATATGTTGAAACTTAATTCTATATTTAAATTATTTATTTTAGTATCTTATATCAATCTACAACTGAAATATAAGGGAAAAAATGCTACTTAAAACAGTTACTTATAAACTCTACAATAGAGCCACTAATCATTTTGCTTCTCTATATAAGCTAAATTTTTTAAGTGTTAGAGTTTGAAACACCAAAAAATTGTTTACTTGCTTAGTTTGAAATACAATTTATGAGAAGTACCCCGTCGGATAGTACGAGTTTTAACCTAGTATAGGTAATAGGTTATAAAACAAGAAGGTAGGTTAATAAATTATAGTTGGCCAATGTGATTGATAGTTTAATCACTTTGAAACATGTGATTAAACTAAACTTAAACTAGATACCACGTGAATATCTTTGAGCTTCTCGCTTCTAACGGTCAATAGAGCCGATAAACAAAAGAAAACACACACACACACACACAACCTTCTTCTTTTAACCAATTAAAAATAATAATAAAAAACACATTAACTTATTATTTCCATTGTTATAAAAGTGGTTACAGCTAAGTTATGATTCGTATTTTAACAACATATATAACCTTTTGGTCCAACAAAACTATTGCTATAAAATATATTCATCACGACATGTCTCCCCAAAAGCCAAATTAATCAGTAGGGACATTAGTGTGCAACAGTGCATGTGTGATTCACCGATTCTTAAAACGATGTTACTCAATTACACTCGAATGGTCTTTGACTCGTAAACCTTAATAAACCCTGACTAAAAGAAAATGTCTTGACGATCTTACTTTTACACTTGATTAACCCACACTTATCCCATTCATAAGCAATGAAAGATGTGTCCATTTTCCCAAAAGAAACAATCAAATGTGTGTTACTACTAGGTATTTGTTTTTTTTTGAAAATAATGTTAAATTAGATTCAAAGAAAATCGTTTTTACATCAAGTTCATCAGTGTTATCGAGAGTTTGATGAAAACATGTTTACAATGCTTAAACCGTAAGAATTAAAAGTGGATCATATTAGGCGAGTAGCAAGCCAGGTAATCAGTCCTTCCTTGTACCGTTGATCCCCAAGGAGTTGGATTGCTAGCAATTGATTTATGATCTGGCGATCCGTCCAAACAATGAGTTGAGCTGGAGTTATTGGAGATGACCCATGGCGACGATCATTCCTTTCTCTCCACAGTGTGTGCACCAAAATCTGCAGAGTATATCTTTCTAAAAAAGCATCAACGCGTCTGAGTCCATGAGAAGAGACGTAAGCAATAATGGTCGGCCAATCCATTGAGAAGTGTGCCTTATAAATGTGAGAAGCAAGTCCTTTCCAGACCTCTGCCGAGTAAGCACAGGAGAAAAAAATATGATCTCTTGTTTCAACAGCAGTGTTGCAGAGCACACATGTTGCATCGACACCGCTGTTCCAAATCAGCATATGGTCGCCTGTAGAAAGGCGATTCTGAACAGCGAGCCAGACGGTGAAAGAGTATTTAGGAGTGGCGTGAGTAAACCAGACCGCGGTGTGCCAAGAAACAGAGTTCGAAGTCTGACGAATATTTTGCCAAGTCTCTCTAGTAGAGAAACAATTTAGATACTCCTACCTTTTTCCCCTCCATAGTGCTACATCTTTACCAGTCTTTCGGTTAGTCCACTGATTTTCCAACACCTCCTCCATTTCGTTGAGGTAATCGACACGGTGCCTTCGCCGGCGACGCGTAGTCCATGCCTCGAGAAATGTGGCTGTACGGCTAATCCCCATATTAATACAACCTCGATCTCCTGCAATGTCCATTAAACGGCTCATACTTGACCAGTTATCATACCAAAAAGAAGTATCGGCACCATCATGAACATCCACTCGACATAAGAGTTGAGCAACTTCTCTGCATTTAAGGATTTTCCTCCACATCCATGAACCAGATTGATTATTTTCCTTCAGTCCCCAAACTTTTTCCCGCTTAAGGAGATATGTTCTCACCCATCGAACCCACAAAGAGTCTCCTCCAGAGATGATCCACCAGAGCAATTTCAGACAGCACACATCATTTGTTTCTCTGAGGGATCTCAGTCCCATACCACCCTCTTGTTTCGGTTTACAAATAGATTCCCACGCCACCTTAGCTTTAGTTGAGGTCATATCAGAGCCGGACCAGAGATACACATAGCATAACTTATCAACCTCGTTCAGACATTCCTGAGGTAACCGATAAGCAGACATCCAAAAGCTACAAATACTCCAGAGAACAGAGCTTATAAGGGTCAGTCTCCCCGCATAAGAAAGATACCTTGCCGTCCAAGAACCGATTTTCTTTTTAACATGAGAAATGAGTGGAAGATAGTCTGCCGCAGATAACCTTTTGGTAACCAGAGGAAGACTAAGGTACCGGACCGGGAGAGTACCCACACCGAGGGGAAACCGTTCAACAATCGCCTGAGTAACCGTGTCAGTGACACCGGCCAAATAAATTGTGGACTTCTCCATACTGATTTTCGATCCTGAACATTTTCCAAACTCATCGAAAACACTCATCAACCCTTCGATAGAGCGTACTCTACCATCTGAAAGAAGCATTAAATCATCTGCAAAGCTGAGATGACTGAGACCAATGTTCTTACATCTAGGGTGGTATCCAAACTTTTGTTGACCTGCTGATTTGTCCAACATTTTTTAGAGGACATCCATGGAGATGACAAAAAGATAAGGAGATAGAGAGCATCCCTGCCGCAACCCACGAGAGCTCTGAAAGTAACAAACCAAGTCACCATTAACTTGCACAGAAAATGAAGCAATCGTAACACAGAGCATGATCCAGTGAACAAACTCCTGAGGGAAGTCCATAACCGTGAGAACATGACGTAGAAAGGACCATTGGACCAAATCAAATGCTTTGGAGATGTCGATTTTAATGGCACAACAGCTGGAAAGAGAGTCTTTGTGATAATCCTTCACAAGCTCAGTAGCTAGGAGAACATTCTCGATAAGCAAACGATCTTGAACAAAAGCAGATTGGTTGGCGGCAATGAATTTTGGCAACACGCATTTCAGCCTGTTTGCTAAGATTTTGGAGATAACCTTATACAAAACATTGCAGCAAGAGATTAGACGATAATCCTTCATTTCAATGGCCTCCAGCTTCTTTGGTATTAGAGCGAGGATTGTTGAGTTGACTCCCTTTGGCAAAAAAACTTTTTCAAAGAAGGATTGCACATATAACACAAATTCACTCCCTAAAATGCTCCATGCAGACTTATAAAACTCACAAGTAAAACCATCAGGACCCAGAGACTGGTCACTTGGCATAGCAAACAGGGCACTCTTGACCTCGTCGGCAGTGACAGACCGAGAGAGCAAGGTTTTATCCGCAGTGGAACAACGGTACGATAACAACCCTTCTAGAAAACTCAGGGTAACCTCCTCATAATCAGATGGGAGGAACTGTAAGAATTTCCGAAAAAAACGCTTTGCCTCAGCTTTAATCTCCTTTGTTTTCTTAGTCACAGACCCATCAGGTAGTTTGATCTCTCGAATCGAATTGTTCGCCTCCCGTAATGTAGCAGCCCTGTGAAAAGTTTTATTATTCTTATCACCTATCTGCAACCAAAATAGTTTGGATTTCTGCTTTAAGTACTGTTCCTCTAACCCCTAAGATCCACTCCCACCGGTTATATGCTGCAGTTTATGCTTCCATGGCTGCAGGTGAGGGATGCATCATATTTTGTTCCTGTTTTTGACAAAGGTCCTCATGAGCTACCTTCGTCTGCTTGACCAGATTTCCCATTCTGTCTTTAGCCAACCTTCGCAGAAGTGGTTTCAACGCCTTCAACTTCTTGGAGAAACGAAACATTGTAGAAGTGGACATATGGAGCGGAGAAGTGTCTCTCCAAAACTCTTCATGGAGAGGTTGAAACTCTTCTAACTTTGTTATCACATTAACGAATTTGAAGGGCTTATGACTGCAAGCAGAAACCAACACCTCAACGTTTAGTTGGACCCGACAACGGAGGTGATCAGAACATCCGCCTGACTCGAAAGTACAGTAGGAGTTAGAGAAAGATTGCCTCCACACATCATTTACCATAGCTCTGTCCAGCTTCTTTGAGATGAGACTTGTTTGACGTTTATTGCACCAAGTATACAGTGGACCATGCGCTGCTATATCAGAGATATAACCATAGTTTACCAGTCCCTGAAAGTCTCGCATCCCTGAAGTAACCATGGGATGATCTACCATTTGTGAATGCTCCAAGATATCAAGTGTCTCATTAAAATCACCCATTAGTAACCACGGCTTATTACGAATAAGAGGAGAGTCAACATGATCACGAAGCTCACCCCATAACACCTTCCTATCCGCCACAGTATTAGACGCATAGACAAAAGAACAGAAGAACTCCTCTGTCTAGTCTGGTAGCTTTACCGAGCAAGTGATAAGCTGCTCACTCTTATAGAATGGAGTCACCAAGACATCACTCCTCCACATCACCCAAATACGACCACGCGAATTAAACTTGTAATTCGTAAGTATTGACCAATTCTTAAACATCTTCCTTCCCAACCTAGAAACCTTTCTCTCTTGCACTCTGGTTTCTAGAAGGCACACAAACTGAAACTTATTCTCCTCCACCCAATTCCTTATAATGGAATGCTTAGTTGATTTATTTAGACCCCGGACATTCCAAAAGAATCCTGACATAATCAACGTTTACGGTAACCCTTCTTACTCTGATTTCGAGCAGAAGAGTTGAGAATTACTTTGTGTGTTGTCTTTGAGTCTCTCGGAAAAACCGGACGTAGAGGAGGATCCACCAATGGTTTAGAGAGCTTAGAGGTATTCCCCATAGTCCCCTTCCCATCCACAACAGATTCACCTCCCACAGTGGAGGAGTCCTCCAAATCAACCTTCGCATCCCCCATTGTTTTCTTAGTCAGCTGAGGGACCTCCTCCTCACCTTCCTCATCCGGATCGTCCTGACTAAGAGCCAAATAAGAGTTTGATAAGCTGGATATATCACCAGACTTGGGGAGATTTTGTCTCCTCACCGGACTGCGACTTGTTTTAGGCATTTGTTTTCCTTTTCTTACATCAAAAACTACCAATATTATTATTCCAGCTAGTAATATACAAAATGTCAACTCATTTATTTCTTTTTTGATATTTGAACAAATCAAGAAAATGGAGTAATTTGATTCTCTTTGCAACTACATTCTGGTAACAGATTTGTAGATTAAAAGATGGAATATTGTTTGGTAATTTCCACTTTCCATTGCATTTAAAAGTCAATTACATGCATGCTAATGTTATTTGATCAATAGAAATAATAGCATATTAAAAAATATTCCCTAGCTCTTATTCACTCACTCTTAATTACCAATCAAAATTTGCCATGTAATCTAATTGCACAAATTAAAATACCTAATATTATCTAAAATAAAAAAATTAAGACATATATATCCAAGATCTCACCATTTTCATCAATATTTATACGAGTATTTAAAGTATATAATTGTTTTTGTTGATGAATTAGCAATAAAATATTTGGACTAGTTGGTAGTGTATAGTTGTTATATTGTTGAGGTGGTGGGTTCGAAATGACATTTTGAAAGTTGGTGATTCAAATATCCTAAATTTGAAAGTTGGTGATTTTTTTGACATTTTTTCCATTCTTTATTGGCCCATTATACAAATAATGTTTTAGGGGTGTATTTGATATATAATTTTAAAATATTTGGTGGCTGTTTTAAAACTCCATGTTAAACAACTAGTAGTTTTTAAATGCCAAATCTTATGTTATTGAACATAAAATTATATGAAACTGATTGAAGTCACTTAAAATCTCATGTTATTGAATCAACAATTTGTAAAACTAAAACAAATTCATTGTAAATCAAAATATATTTTCTTTTTGAGAAAGTTGTGAAAGGATTTGAGTAGATTTTTACATCCACTTTTACTCACAATCAATGATTAAAAACTTCACACCTATATATGTGTTTTTTTTTGGAGATACTTCAATATAAAGGGATGTATTGGATTAGGAATTTAAGAAGATTGTATGCGGATCTATAATATTTGGTGAAATTTAGGTGAATTAATTTAATTTCAGGATATCTAGGTGATTTTAATGAGATTTTAAAATAAGAATTAAAAAATTGTTGATGATTTGGTAAGATTTCATCTTTAACACCATCTACTTGAAGAAATTAATCGGTCGGTTTTAGGACATTAATCGACCAAATTTATCAAAAAATTTGGTCTCAATTTTGACCTCTAGATTTGAACTGGTCTCTCGATTCAATCTCTCGATTCAATGATCGTGATATCGCAAACCCTAATTTTTAGAGAGAAAGCTTTTTTTTTGAGTCGGTTGATGTGCAGATTATAACGGGAGGACCGTTCCAATGACCGTTTGAGATTGGAATTATAATTAATCAGAAATTATACCGTTTACATTTGAAATTTGGTATCAAGCTGCAGACGGTTATTAAGTAGTTTTTTTTGTTTTTTTAAAGATTTACTACTTTATTATTTGTTTTTTGGTAAGATTTTTTTAATTAAAAATATGTGATTTTTAATACCGTAAATTACAAAATGCTCAAGAAAAATTATCCGTTTTGGAACATCATTTTTGTTCGACCGGCCCTGATTACATGCAATATTGTTGTATTAATTTATAATATCTTTAGTTTTATTTATCAATATCATTACAAATTTTGGAGCCTCTATTATATCATTTTTTTTTTGGATTGTGGTATCAGTAAAAACTTCTGAGTCAACCAACACCACACGGCGGCATATCCATTAAACCAATTGGTTAATAATAACCATAAATTTGAACATAAAGGTCATAAAGTAAACTTTTAACTATGAGACGATCCGAGTTACGTTCGGTACACATATTTGAAAAATCGTTATAATTTTGTTCTGTCGTTACTTTTCTGGTGTGTTATTAAAATAAAAATCAACTTATTTGCTATGAAAAAAAAGACTTCACTCTGGTTTTCTCTAATTTTCTCTAAGTATCACAAAATATGTTTACATTTCAAGAAATATCGTATGGTCATGTGAGAATTTTGCAGAATCATTGTTGCAACGTAATAGCAGAAAACCAAGGGGACTCACCCAAGTCAGCATACAAATCCGTGGTGAGAGTCAAACATTGCTCCACACACTTCAGGGGAAGAATACTGCAAAACAGGAGAGTGAAGTTTTAGTGTTACTGTATTTCATTAGATCTGCTTAACCAATAAAAGTCGTTTGAAAGCATTTAATGTCAAATATTGACTTGCCTTTGCATGGAGGAGGAAAGAAAAAAAATTCTCCTTGAGCTTGTTAAATATGATATCCAGGCCAAAGTCGTCAAGCACAACACCTATAACAGCAGATGAACAAAACAAAGAGGTAAGAGCACGGCAGAGAATAGGTGGCAAGATGATGGGTTATTACCTCTGCTATAGCAATCTCTGAAAGAAGTCAGGCTGAAACATTTGAAAGAAACGATCTCACATGTGTACAACAATGTCGTCGCCACCAGTACTAGCTAGTCTCTCACCAGATCCTGACCACTTGAGACCACAAACCTCTCGAGTGTGACCTCTGTTAGTTGCCACGACGTGTGATCTGATACGCACATCGCTGTTGATGATCCTTCCGTGGAATTAATGCTCCACTTGTCAGGATGTGGTTGTTCCACATTGTTTTATTTGTTTTGCAATTTTGCATCGAAAAGGTTAAGGCTTTCAATGGCTTTCTAAATTGAATAAAACATACAAACTGAGTTCAAAAAATACAAATGGAACACTTGAAAGCAAACAAGTCTTCAAAAGATACTAAACCAAAAAATCTAACACATGTGAGAAATGATCATTTGATATTCTACTTGCATGTGACTGCCCCAAAACAACCTCCAACACGCCTAGATCAAACTATCTTCTGCGATCTTTCTCTGTTTTTCGGCTCTCCTTTCTTTTAACCATGCCACATTTTGTTGTGCCTTAATAATACGCTTCTCTATTGACAATGTCAGCGCCTTCAGCTCTTGAACACTCTTTCTAATGAAAGCACTATCAACGTCAAACAGACAGTCCTGTCCCTGGCTTCCTTCCCGTACAGCTATGTGAGTGTTTGACTCCTCAGATGGGATCAGGACCTTATTCTTATATGCTTTGCTTGTTTCATCTCCATTAGTGCATCCAGAGGCAAAATTTTGATGAGGGCTTGGATCATTGTTGTCTGCATTTAATGCTAGCTCCTCTAATGCAAGCTTTTTCTGGATCAAACTGTCATCATCAACATCATCATCTACCTTGTCAGCTTCACTACTGCACAACCTCTCATCTGAGCTCGCCTTTTTTCCTGCTATGATACCATCTTCTTGGAGTAACCGGTCCGGTTCCTTGCTGCAATCATCAATCATAGTCATCTTCTCTGCAAAGCTACCATGTACATCAAGCTCATCGTCACAGGTTTGCCTTGTCTCTGGTGGTGACACAAGGATATTAACTACTACTTCTCGATTAGCACCAAGAGGCGAATCTGAAGAGTTGATTTCATTAAATGGGCTTGGAACCATCGCTGCTTTGTTTACAGTCTCTTCGTTCCTTTGTTCTATTTCTGGTGGTGGTAAGGTTTCATCTCCATCATATCTTATCGAAGCAAACTTTTGACAAGTCTCCGAATCATTGTTATCCGCCTCAAGTCTACTCTTTTTACCAAGCGGTTCAGAAGCAAAGGTGAGGCTATCATTGTCTAATCGAACCTGTGTTTTACACACAGTCAATGCCAACAAGCTCAGACACCTTGATGCAACGAGCAAAAGACAAATATTCATCATCAAGACTGGGACCAACAGGAACTATCATCGCTTCTTCAGGGTAAAACTGAGGAAACTCCCAGCATTCCACAGCTTGTGTGTATGGACGCAACTCAAAACTGACCGTCTTCGAGTTGTTGTGAATCTACCTTGCATTGCTTGTAACCTGTTTCAGCTTATGCCAACGGGCCAATCTTGGCTCACCCTTTTGCATCTGATTAGGTTTTGGCTGTAGTTCCCTGAATCTCTCCCATGTCCAAACTTGGACCAATTTAAACAAGGCAGTCAGACCAATCTTGAGGGTAGTAGTCGACTCCTTGAAATCTCTTATGTAGTTTTTCAAGAGAGTTAGCTCAGCATACAAGTGTGCAAGAACAGAAGGAGCAAGAGCAATCCTAGTACCCCTTGAAAGATGAATAGCAATTGGAAAAACAGCTTTATGGACATGAGGGAAGCGTGATGGCAGAACGAAATAACTAAGCCACAAGACAAGAAATGCTACATGTTCATACTCATCGTCTCTGTTCATGAATCTCTCCATCCATGTCACTTGTGTTACAATACTGACATGACCTTTGCGTTTAATCGCCAACCATTCGCTGTTTAGCTTCTCCATAACCATCTCTCCCGAGCTATCCACAGTAGCAAAAACAGGCAAACCCAAAACAGATAAACCTAGAAGCACCATAACGTCTTCTAGTGTTATGGTTGCTTCACCCCAAGGGAAAACGTACGTTTTGGTTTCATGACACCATTTCTCAGCAATAGCCAGAACAAGATCTATGTATTTAGGGATTCTGGCTGTGGATGCCATGATTGCTTCAAAGATCCCAGCTTTTCTCCAAGTGTGTCCGTGCAGATCCGACATCTTCTTAGCCCAAAGCTTGAAATCTTCATTCGCAAATCTCCAACCATAGAAAGAAACACCCATAGACAGAGCCTTTGACTGAGAACAAGGAGCTGAAGCACTTTGACTAGGAACCATAGCCTCAGATCCTTCAATGGAGGTGGTAAGACATGGTTTTAAAAGTTGGGTTTTTTCCCTGCTAGATCTTCGAGCAAGAGCAGAATAAGTTGATCTCTTTCCCACGTCAGAGGGTTCTTGAACCTCATCAAGCATGTCATCGTTGTTCTGTTGAGAAGACATCTACAAAACAAAACCTTTTTCAAACTCACATACGCATCTACAAGTTTACACCAAATCCAACAGGAAAACAACCCAAAAAGTTAGCTCTTTTTGATAAACAATTTCTAGCTAGGGGTCTACAAGTTAAGTGCCTAAAATGGTTCTGTAGCGATTTTTCAAACTCGTCTTAACCTCTGTTTTTCTCGAAATGCTACTCCAAAGTCTACACAAACACAAGGACAGCCTCATACAACATAAGACTCACTGAATCGATTCTCCGAGACCTAATAACACAAAAGAACCTACGCGAACCAAAGCAAACTCGAAGTAAACGCCAAGTTTTTAAAAAAAAAAACAGAACAGAGACATACCTTGTCAGAAGATGTCACAATGTCGGAAACGGAGTCGCTTAACGGCGCCGGAAAAGATCAAGAATCGTCGGAAGTCGAGTCAGTGTTGCTGCCGTACTAGATCAGAGAGACATTGGGTTTCTCGAAAAGAAGGAAGAAGCAAGCAAGTATAGAAATTGAGAAAGTAGGGTTTTTTTAGATGGGGACGAAGAAGATGTTTTGGTTTTTTATCTCATTTTTTATTTGTTTTGGTTGAGTGTTTGAAATGAGCAAAGAAATGAAGTGATGAGCTGATGGGAACAGCTTCTTTTTAAGGTAATTAATTAAATCATTAATTGGAAAATAATAAACTCATCAATAAACAAAATAATTTCCTATTGAGAATTTTAACAAAAATACCACAAATGATTAAGCTTTTCAACTATTCTACCACAATCTATAAAAGCTTTCTTATTCTACCACAAGCTTTATTTGAAATGACGATACTATCCCTAACCAACTCCTTCAACCATTGTCTTCTCATTGATATAACAAATAAAACAATTGCTCTGTCTTTTCAGTTTTGTGTCAGACCAATAAATTAAAGTAGTATTTGAAAATCGAAAAACAATTATCTCTTCCACTCTGGCGACTCACTATCATCTTCTTCATTTCCATCTTCCATCTCTTGAAAAATTAGGGGTTTTATTGTCAATTTTATTTTTAAAAAATAGTTGACAATGCTTTGCATAATATTTTTCAAAACTTGTGGACGTCATATTCAGTTTTGGAAGAGTGTGTCTTTGTGAATCCCACCATAAAGTTTCATTTCTTGCATATTTTGTCTCCAATTTTGGGTATGTTTTTTAACTTCGTCTGTTTCCTAAAATTATAGTGTATACTAAAAATTTTTGTCCACCGATTTGTTGTCTATCATGTGGAATAAACCAGACAAGTCTGATTTGCAGGCATGTTCATCTCATTTTCCCATCGTAAGTGATGGACAAGTTATTTTGACATAATTATGGACAAGTTATTTTTAACGTAAACAAGAATTTTGTCCACAATATTTGTTCACAAAGTAAATGAGAACATTTGTCTACTATATATATATATATATATATATATAAACGTAAATGAGAATATTTGTTCACAAAGTAAATGAGAACATTTATGTACTTGTCAATTGAGGAGGATTTCAGTTATATGTTTATTAACAACATGTCATACATACACCTAAACTCTTGTCCACAAAATAAATCAGAATTCTTGTCCACTAAATTTGTTATATGAAATTAAACTTGTCTACTAAAAACATGTCTTGTATATGTTTGTTACGTTTGCAAAACTAAAATAACTGACCACAAAGTAAATAGGGAATTTTGTTTTTTTTATTATTAATTCTTTTTACTTATTCTTTTTTTTTGGACAAAAATTCTTTTTACTTATTCATGTGTTATTTCCAACCTATTACTATTACTGTAGGGCAGTTTCATCATTTTAACTATCCCATGTGGTAGATTGGAAAAGGAGTTTTTTTTGTGGTAGAACTGAAAAGGTTTAAAACAAATGTGGTAGAATTAACAAATTCCCTTTCCTATTCTTTAAAATCATGACACATTTGAAGTGTGCTTGACTGCTTGTATAAAATGTTCAATTATTGATTCCAAAGCAAAAAAGTATTGATTTCAATGCTTATATACACCATCAAGCTTGGTGTCTCATAAGTTCTCTCTCTCTATATATATGCTAATATGCATAAAGAAGAAAGATTGATATGTGTGGCAATAACATTGTTGATTCTTGCAAAAAGATTCAGATTAAAATATTAAATAGTCAAGGCACAACTAGCTAAATCAGAAACAGACCAAACAAAAACTTTCAAGTTTCAAGTTTCATCAATATATCTTCTTCTTTCCAACAAATATAAATGATTTATTATGGTAGTGACAGATATTTTTTTTAATGAGATATTTATAATTTTTAAAAGAATTTCAAAATAACAACGAATATATTTACTACAGATAATATTAATTAATAACTAAAATTAAATTTATAAAGTCAAAGTAAGATTAAAATACTAGAGCATCCAAATCCTGTCAGTCGTAGCGAACAAAGAATCAAGCGAAGAACATAGCATTTTTTGCATACATTGTAGTATAGAAAAGAAGTTACAAGTCTTGTAGGAAATAAAGATGATGAATCATTAGTTGCTGCAATCAATAGTGTGGCTTCAGTTCCGAAGATTATGAATCTATTATCAGTAACTGAATTTCCTACTACATTATGCAGCTCTGTAATAAATAATCCTCTCGAGCTATGCCAATTGAAATGAGCCAACTTCTTAATAACGATAACTAATTATGTGCCATCCTAACTCAACAACCGCACTTCCCTCTTCATTTTGTATCCAGAACAGCTTTGAGAAAAAAGATAATGGAGTAAAAAAAAAAAAAAAAGGCAAGGGTATTTCATCAAGGGTAGCCAAATATTCTGAGGATGAATGTGAGCACTTTCAAAGTCTCACACAAAATCAAATATATAGATGTTACCTTTTATCACACAAAATCAAATATATTACCTGTAAACCTTATACGTATCTTGTAAATGTTTTCACAATCACATACATTATTAGACTTTTAATATTTTAAACGAAAACTTCTATTTTATATATTATTTATTAATATTTTATAAACTTGATACTATCAAGTCAAGTAGAGCCAAAGCCCGACCCTGAAAAATACTGGGCTCGGACTCAGTCCGTTTGGGATATAGGATTTTTTGGGCTTAGACCGATCGGGTTCGGGCCATCCCGAAAAGCCCTTTAACAAATATATTTTTACTTTTTTGTTAACAATATTATTTTATAGCAATATTTGATTAATGATTTATTGTAAATAAAGTTTAAAACTCTAATCCTAGTTTTCATATTTACTTAATAACCTTGCAAAATACTTTTAAATTTTTTATCTATAATATTTTATATGAATTATATTTTTTTTATTTGGTTAAGGTATGTATTTAGTTTTTAACTTTTTCTTTTAAATTAAGTTGGTTGTAGTGAATATAGAAGAATTATTAAAAAATTTGATTGATTTATTTTATAGTGCATCTTTAAATACTGCTTTTTAAGACTTATAAGTTTGAATTATTGATCTATAAGATAAAGCTTTGAAATATATGCTCGGAAATATTTCGGGCCAGGCCAGACCAGACTTAAATATATGCGAGATTTACGGGTTTCGGGCTGGGTCGGGCCAACCCGATTGACACCCCTAGTAAGGGAAACATTTTCTATTACATATTCTTTTTGACTTCGAAAGTTTTGTTTTTGCAAAAATTCTAAGAAAACTTAAAAATCATGATTTTATTTATTCAGTTATCTATCATACATATAAATCAGAGCCAATTTTATATTTTTAAGATCCATACACACAACTTCCATAACTAGGATCTGTCGCAGCAATTGTGCCTGTATTTTTAAAACTACACGCCTTCATGATTCGACCGTGGCTCTGGTAATAAGCATTCATCACAAACGATGCATGACTTACAAGAGTATCGGGGACGAAACAGGATCCCCCTGGTTGGATTGGCCCACAATCAACTCCTTGACTACATGCAAAATTAATATTATCTTGTAGCTGCGCATTCGTCGCGGTCAGAGTTGCTATACACCATTGTGTGGAACTTACCACATAGAGATGGTTGATCATGATCAAAGATAGAAAAATGAAAAGGATTGTCAAAGGCGATGACATTTTCATAACTGTTTAATTTGACTAGTTTCTTCTTCTTCTTCTTCTTGATATCTATGTGAGTGTATATGTGTCCATATTTATAAGTATACTGTATATGTCTTTATATAGTATATTTAACATAATAGAAATTCAAAGATTTAAAACTATACTTAGGTTAGAAATTTATATGTATAATTTAGAAATCTGACTTTAAGTATATGTATGTCTTAAATAAATTTTAATCACTAAATAAAGTCAAAGATTTTAAGATATTCTAGGAATACATAAATATTTCTTTATAAATACAAATAAATCTCTATACAATAAATATATCTTTACAATTATAAATACATAAGCTATTGTTTCAATATTTAATTCACAGCATTAGCTCTGTATTTGTAACAGATTAATGAGAAAACATAATAATATTAATAATCACAAGTTATTATTATATATTTTGTATTTTATTAATATTGGGACACTTTTAAGAATATACCAAATTATATAAGAAATTTGAAAATTACACTCAATGTTATAATTATTTGATAACTACACTTTTTCAAACAAAAAAATGACAAAAATTAGTGAGTTATATATATTTAAAAGTGGCATTTGATTTAAAATAGCTAGTAAAATAAATATTTTTAAAAATCAAATCAAATTTAAATAATTTGTTAGAGCTGAAAATTTCATAATTATTTAATTTTACTAGTTTGTATATTTATAATTAAATATGTAACTAACTTAAACAAAGTTTAATCCTATATTTAAATGAATATTATCTAAATTTTTTAACTAACATAAATCCAGAAAAAATAAATTCTAGCTAATCTTATTTTGATTTTATAAATTAGTTTTTAGTTAATAGTTAATGTTATCAATAGTAAATAAATTTTTTATCATCTGAAATTAATTTTAAAATTACATGTATCTCATTTAAAAATAAATTAATTGGTTTGTTTTTTTAAAATATTTAATTTTTAATTAAGGACAAAATTCATTTTGTGTATTAATTAAGATATTTTCCAATAATTGAATAATTCAGTGTAGATTCAAATCCTACTATATTAATTGAAAAGTACAAATATAAAACTAACCTTAAAATGCGTAAAAAATTACATTTAATTACCATTAGAAAAACTTAATTAAGATTAAATAATTAATTAAATAAATATTTCTAATTTAAAAAACAAAAATAGGAGAAACATCAAATAAAATAAATTGTAGAAAAGAAAAAAAAAATCTGTTAGAATCAAAACTAATTTGTAAAAAACTAACAGATAAGATCTTTTTTTACATGTTAGTTATATCTTTTTACTTACTTCACAACTTAGCAAAGATTTCACAATAGGTTTAAATAATTTTATTCATTACATGCAAATGTTTTATTGACAAGTTTTCAATAAACATTTTTAAAATACAAAAATTATAATATAAGCAACAAATTTTTAATCACAAACAATTATAAATAACATAATAACAAAATAAATTATTATAAATTTTCATCAAAAAAATTCAGTCCGCTGTTTTCCGTGGGATAGTACCTAGTTAATTATTAAATTAGGACACACTATCAAATTAATCCATTAATATTTGGTTACATAAATTTTCGTGATAAAAAACTTAAATGTGAGAAATGAAAAAAATTGTTAGCATGCAAACAGAATTGCTAGCAAGCAAATGACATTTTGCGGACCAAAAAAAAGATTCAATTCATCGATTCTAAAGAGAAGCTTATTCAATCCAATAGAATGCTTGTCATTCATCGATCCATCTTTTTCATAAATTTTATATTGAATATCTACTATTTTCTTTGGTTTTAGGAGTTATTGGATTCATCTCTTTTGTATGCTTATGGGGATTACGGAAATAGATACAAAGTTACAAACTAAACCTAAGAGATAATTAGATCTGTCTGGACGTCTTTAATAAGCCATTAATCTTTATTTTTTATACCCCTTAAGTGTAACTAAAAAGTAAGTGGCTTGATTAGATCATCTGGACTGCTTGTAAGCTTTGTAAATCATTCTGTTATACGAAGATGTCACCATGATTGTGCTGTGCTGGCAAACCCCTAATTCTTTTTTATTGAATTAACGAAGCAAAACTTTTAATTATCGAATTAAAATATGTCCAAGATTCTTGCTTATTCCAACCATCTATCACATCAACATTTCCAATTTCAAACAATATAAAATGAGTTACAACGACCTTCCTTTGGACTATACATCGAATTAATATAGTCTTTATATATTACAGAATGACTTCTAGAACTTACCCGATATTGATAGACTGATAGTGTACATAAGAAAGACATTTATTGATACTACTATCTCCGTCAGTTCCACGACCAAGCTCTATGATGAGAGTATGAGACTGAGAGGCACAACGGAGGAAGAAGACGGAATCAAAAACTTCTCTGATGTTCTTCTGCTGTGAAATGAGTGATGTCCATGGATCCAACAAACGTCGGAGAAGACAGCTTTGGTTTCGAATACACCAGAAAAGATACTCCACCGCGAATGCTCTGTTTTGACGGAGGATGCATGTATAAACGACGTTGGATTGGTCTTCTCAGAAAACCCTCTTTCTCTCCCGCTTCTCCTCCTCTCTCTTCAAGCGATAACACTTGTGCGGTCGATCGATGATAAATCTTCTAGATCCTATTTAAGCTTGTTATATTTAATAACATTCACATAATGGTTATAAGTCAAGTATAAAACCAAAAGAAAACTTATAGTTTCGTAAAGAAAAATTATAAAAAGATGAAACAAAAAGAATAACTAAATCAGATTATTTAATTTAATTGCATGCAACGGTACAAGATCCTTATTATGATTTATAACTACTGTTCTTTTATTTCATGTTTGTCTCCAACTATAGAAGAAGCGAAATGGTTTGTCTTGTGCTAAGGTTTGGCTTTAAAGCAATGGTTTATGTCTTGTGCCACTAGCTTGGACCGTGCACGTGGTATTGGTGCTGATTTGTGGTCACAAACAGTAAACCAGTAGACTGTAGAAGCCAAATTATACAAAAATAAGTAAGATGACCTTTAAAGTTTCATTGTTTATATATTTTACCAAATTGCATCATAAACAAACCCACTAAATTACATATCAAAGTCAAGAAATTCAGTATTTAGTATAGGGGCACAAAGGATTTAAAAATTTGTGTTACATTTTACTTTTCAAAATCTCCATTTTATTATTGCATTTTGATAATTTTCTTGGCAATTAACTCCACCAAGATCAAAACAAGACTTTCAAGTACTTGAGAAGAAGAACAAAAGTAAACAAAAAAACTTTTTAGATTTGTTGTTGAATTGCTGAAACAACTTCACCGATACACTTAAACTTTCTCCTTTCCTTGAGAAGCATCTTCCCAAACTCGAGTGCACTTCTCTCGCAAACCGCTCTTTGCTTATCTTCTTCAATCGATTCAAAGTCCTCAACATGTGCCACACCCACGATTCTCCTGTCAACATGTCAAGACAACACTGTCAACAACATTTTCGAGTTTATATGATCGACTACAAAATCTCGTGGTGTAAGATTCTCTCACCTAATCATCTTTGCAGCTCCGAATCCGAGCGAGTCATGCAACAAATTCTTCATGTAGTTTTCTTGAACAAGCTGCAAAACCTCGGCATCGTTATAGATATCTGCAAGGTACGCTTCACCAGGTCCATCTTTGTTTTGATCCCATAGCGCAATAAACCTTTTGTGAAACAGATCCCAAGTTTGCTCAATGGTTCTCAGGATCCAATTCTTGTATTCCTGTATTGTAGAGTTAGGTTGGTTTAAACCGAGGTGCTTGCAACCATGTAGACAATGAGAAGATAGAAAAAAACTGGAAATCAGAATTCTGAATATAATGCTTACTTTTCGATCATTTCCTTGAGCGGCATGTCCATCTTGTGCAAAGAAAGCTAGTATCAAGTTACCAAGATAAGCTCCAATGTCGAAACCCATCGGTCCATAAAATGAAAACTCTGGATCTATAACTTGTGTCGAATCTTGAGTAACCATGACAGAACCAGTGTGAAGATCACCATGTATTAAAGCTTGAGCTCTTTCACAGAACCTAACAACAGAATACACAAGGGGTGGTTTAGAGATAGCAGCAAGTTGTAATGAAAAAATCCCAGGGAAATGGGACAAAAAAACATACATGGATTTTAGCTCTGCAACTTCGAGCTTCAGAGCACTGTCTTCACGCACAGCCTTGGCAACATCATCCAGATAAGGTGAAGTCCAACGATTAAAAGTGGAAACTCTATATGGGTCCGAAAACACAACTTGCTCCGTTAATCGGCATAACTCCACATTACCGTAAAATTCAGTGACTACACAAATACAAAAGACACACTCAGTTTCAGGCCACACAGAAACGTTGAATAGTAATAATTCCACATCAAAACTTTGATATGTAAAGAGTTAAGAACCTGCTCTTCGGTGCTCTGTGGTATCGTGATAGAGGAGCGAAGTGAAGAAGAGAGATTTGGCCATGTAATCAGACATGTGGTCAGCAAGGAACGGATACTCAACTCCAGCAATGAGTCCTTTGCGGAGAATGATATGAGGAGGCTCGAGGTATCTCATTCCGATCAAAGCCATTGTTCTGTCAAAATGGTAGACTTCAGGAACATGATCCGGTGATAAAGATCCATGCTTTCTCAAAGTTGTTGCTTCAAAATAAGCTCTTTCTTTCGTCATTGGCCAAGACTCACCGATACAGCGAATATATGGAAGTGCCTGTCACATATATATAAATAGGACTTGTTGAAAAATCAAAACTCGGAAGTCAAAGCTTGTTCATTTTAGCCTCTAGATGAAAGTAAAGCAAAACCCTTAAAATATGGGAGACAAATTGAATCACAATCTCTTCACAATTAGGTCAAAGATAGGCATTTGCAGACGACAGAGATAAACCCTAAATTCCTAATCCATAGATATTTTTCCAGGGTTTGTTTGGGGTGAAGCAAAAGAGATACGAATCTATAATTAATGGTTAGATTGATGAAATAAGAAGAAGCAAAACAAGACCTGTTTGATGACAAGAGAGCCAGAGGATCCGACAACGATGAAAACGAAATTGAGATTGCCATCTCCAACTTCTTTGATAACCAAATCATCATCGGCAGCTCCACCAATCTTGGAGGAGAGAGCAGGAGTTGCTTTTATGTACTCTACGAGAGACTTCTCGTTCAATGGCGTAAACTCTGCAAAAGACATCTTTGCGCTTCTCTGCTTCAGTGATTGAGAGAGAGAGAGAGATGAAACCACGTTTTAAAGGTTCGATTTTTGCAAAAGATTCTCAATTTGGTTTTTTGTTTCACATCTTTGATTTTTTTTTTTCTGAAAGTGACCAATAATTGAAACGGCAATACTCACGCTTTGTTGTATCTGTTTTAAAGTTGGGGGTGAAATTTACTGCTCAAACAAGGAAAAATAAAATTTACAATGAACAAAAGCGGTTGGTGAAAAGTTAAAATTTTAGACCAAACAAAAGTTCAAAATTTATAAAAAAAATATAGAAAACAATACAAAGCCAGATATTTAAATACTATATATGAGGGAGAAATGTTATTGAAATGGATCGATTTAAAAGATGCATAAGACATATTTGAGACATATTAAACCAACTTAACCATCAAATTATATTTGAAATTGGCCTAAAAAATGGTTTATGGTTAGGGAGATTTGCACCCACACCTACTTTACCTCTATTTTTTTTATTTTCACCTACTTTCTACTATTTCTATACTTTTTCAAGTTTTTTTGGTTTAGGTGTCATTTTTTATGGCAATACTGCCCCTCTCCTCTTTCTCTCTTTCTCTCTTTTTGTTGTTGTTAACACTTTAAATAGTTATCATAAAACAAATTATCTATTTATTTAAATATAATATGTTATGATTATATATTTTTTACATTTTAAGATACACATTGCTATATTTTTTTATGAATTTTTAGATTATACATTATCCATATGTCATTGAACATTTGTTCAATGATAAGTGGTTAATCAATTGCAGTATTATGTTACGATATGATCTCTTTGCAAGGTTCATGTGTTACCCAAAACTCAAAGAACATAAAAAAAAAGAGCTTATGATGATTAGTTACGGACCTTAACTCGAAAAGAAAAATAACAAAGTTTAGTGGATAAATAAATTATGGATAGGTCTCCATGGATTCATTCAAAACAAAGTAAAATTTTCCAAAGTTAGTCTCTTTTCCACCACCAGTTTGGAATGTGCGGCAATAACAAAGTATATTCATACATTAAGATTCATGATTTCCATCCAAGTCCATCCACTTAACTTTGACCTCATGTTCATTAAACCTAATCTGTTGACATATGTTTGTTGGACATGAGCACATGCTTTCTTCTGTTATGATATCATTTAGTTTAGTTTGATCGCTACAAATGATAAGCATGTGTACATGGTAGCGTGGATACCATTGGTGTTTTGTTCATTCATATTCTGGAGGTATAGTATTGTTATTGTGGGGAGAAATAAATAGATAGTAGGGGAGTTAGCACAAAGATCATAGAAAGAATTTTTTTCATCATCGTGTAGGAGTTAAAATTTAAAATTTTAATTACAAAAATTAGTAACTTGTTTATTATTTTCAGATAGCTTAACATATGTTGTTAATTTCTCGTTAATATATTATGTTAAATTATGCGACGTTAAGTGGCAGTTACTTTTGTTCTTTTTGGTTTTTTTTACTTTAATTTTTCTTAAATGTGTATTTCGATTTCTTTTTTTTGTTTTGTAGAACAGAAAGAACGTGCTCTTTCTTTTACCTTTATTTCTTTTTTTTAGCATTGTACATGTCTTTTTTTTGGAGAAGAAACATATCAATTAACGTGATTTTATTTTTATCGGAGCTCTAATAGTTTTTGACGAATAGCTCTTTTTACTGTAATTAATAAGTTTGGAAAATAAATAATTTGTAACTGATAAATTTAAAATATTTTTGTGAAAATATATGGTGGAACACGTAAAATTTAAATTCATGAGTAGTTTAATTGAGAGTGATTTTAGGACTCTTTTAACTAAGATCATGAGAAGTGCGGTAGAGTAATTAGGATTTTATAGCATAAATATTATTTGTTTTGATATATTTTGGGAACTAAAAAGTAATAATTGTTTTTACGGTAAATAAGATATCTGATTTTTTTAAAATAAATTGTGATCGTTTTCTTATTTTGTTTTTGGATTTTTTTTTGTTAATTACTAAATTATGAAAATAAAATCTGATGTGGAGAGAGAGAGAGAGGAGAGAGAGAGAGGAGAGAGAGAATATAAGGGGTTAGAAGGAGTGAGGGGTAATAGGTAATTAAACTTGAGAAAAGTATATGAGTAGTAGAAAATATGTGTAGTTGTAAATAGTTTTGGAGAAAATGGGTGTGAATGCAAAATTCTCTTAAGAGATTAAGTGGCCTTGAGTATTTCCCTACTTTTTTTTAGGTGATATTCCTTATCTAGAGTCAATCATATATAGGAAACCTATCTTCATTAGTTACACTCGAGAGACATTGGCTTGGCCCCTAATTTTTATTGGCACATTATACAAATAATGTTTTGAGGGTGGACAATACTTGGTTCTTCATTCACCCTACCTATTCGTTAACCCTACCTCTTTATTCACCCACTTATAAAATAAGAAAATAAAATCTGTATACACTATTATAAAATTAGAAACTTAAAGCGCTCTTTTATACCCAAACCGTTATATAATTTCGTTCTAATTGTAAAATTTAAACTCTAACCATCTCATTTGTAAACCCAAACCGATATATAATTTCGTTCTAATTGTAACATCGAAACCCTAACTATCTCATTTGTAAACCCAACCCGACATATAATTTTGTTCTAATTGTAAAATCTAAAACCTAACCATCTAATTTGTAAACCCAAACCGACATATAATTTTGTTCTAATTGTAAAATCTAAACCCTAACCACCTCATTTGTAAACCCAAACCAACATATCATTTCGTTTTAATTATAAAATCAAAACCTAATTCTCATTTATAAACTCAAACCGATATATAACCTCGTTTAATTGTAAAATCTAAACCAAGCCAATATTTAACTTTCTTAAAATAAAAGTATACAAAATCTATTTCCTTAATTTGTTTTGCTTTTTAATTTAATTTTAATTTATTTTAAATAAAATATTAGATTGAAGATTCTAATTGGTTGAGAGAGGAGGGGGTGAATACAAGCGTTTACCCCTAGAGGTGAACCTAAGTATTTTTCTTCATTTGTAGACTCAAACGTGATTCTATAATCACCACTAAGATAAGAAAAATAATTTGATCTGGTTTTCCTGGTTCGTATCGAAACTACTCAACTACACCGATAATTGTTAACATTTTTAGGATAATAATGATATATATATATATATATATATATATATAATTTTCTTTCTATAAATCATTATAAAACTCCACCTCTACACAACCATATATTTTTTAATATTTTTCTGAGAAAATTCAATTGGCATCCCATCATTAAACATGAGGTGCATTTATTTATGACAAGATATAGTTGCATTAGAACGTCGTGATTACACCACTAATTTGCTGCATTAATATTGTTGCATTAATACAACACATATAGTAATATATTACTTCGTTACAAATTTATAATTGTAACAACCCGACACATTTTTTATTATATAATTAAGCATCCCATACTACTTAATTAAACCAACCAACCCACAAGTCATCATTAAACAAACAGCAACCAATATGCACAGCAGAAACATACCAACAACAACAATCTCCAACATATCATCAATACAAGAACATTTCTAATCATTCTATCCAACAACCTAGCATAATATTAAACAAGGTTCCAACAACATAACAATCGATACCCTAGATCATCCTTCTCCTCATTGCCATGATTCCACATCACATACCTGAACACCATAAACAACAATTGAGATGCGTGAGTATTATCACAAATACTCAGTGAGGCAATCCTTCTATTTACTGGGCTATACAAACAAGCAACTGAGAAACCAATATTGAATAAACATTAAACAAACACAAACAAACCATGATAACAAGTATGAGCCACCTGCTGAAAGGGTTGGTGCCGACCAACACTGACTCCTGGTGTCGATCGACACTGTCTCTCAGTGTCGCTCGACACCTCGACCCGAAAACCCTAGTACTGACACTCGCCAAGTCTCCACGCTGTCAACTGCTTGGTGTCGACCGAAACCAACCTAATGTCGATTGAAACCGACTCCGCAGACACGTTCTGCTCAAATCCGAAAGTCGAATCACCATTTTACAACTCCACCAATACGACCAAAACTCACCCCAAAAGCCATAAACACTCAAGGGATGCACAACCAACCAAGAGCATGCAAGAAAACACCACAAACAAAAATAAAACAACAAAAAAAAAGGAATCTCAGCTTTAGATCAGCCATGGTCATGCATTCACCTCTTTTGCTAGATTTTTTTGACCAAAAACGACGAATCCAACCTCTTAGAAAGCTTCCCCTTCGTTCCTAGCACCATATCTCCACTACACAAGATCATATCTCACAAAGCAGGCCAAGAATCTCCCAAAAAAACTCTAAAACATTAAAGAATCCTTTTTTCTGTCTGTTTATCTCTGGAATCGGCAAAAAGAGACTTTCCAGAAACCCCAAAGTCGACTTCTCACTAATATATCTCGGTTTAGGCTTCCCAAATCCAACCAAATTCTAATTTCTACGACTTAAAACAAACCGGTCGAACCAGAAATTGTTGGTGTCGATCGACACTCCCCTTGGTGTCGATCGGACACCCACCCCAAAACCGTCAATTTGGTTCGCGGATGTTAAAGTAATAATATTTTCTATACTTTTTATGTGGCAATTATATGTAACAATTGAAAGTTACAAACATATGTTACACTTATACGACAAATTTACTACAAAAGTAATGTTGCATGAGTACGACAATATATCAAGAAGTCCATTTATTGCATATTTTGTAATATATGTGTAGCAAATACTAATTTGCTGAAATAGCAACAATATAAAATATGTCTTAATTTTATTGCATTTTCAAATTTGCAACAAAATATGGAGTTATTGCAACAAATTTTAGCGTAGTAAAAATACTATTTTTTTGTAGTGATCAGAGGTTGAAGATTAATAATCAGAAGACAGAGAGAAGGAGAAATGAAATGGATGAAAGAAGATATATAAACAATGTTTGAGTTTCAATTTCCTTTTTTTCTTTTCTTTTTTAATTCGAAAAATGTGAGACACTTATTTGATTTATTTGTTTAGATATAGAGGTGAGTATTTACAATTAATAATTAATGTATTATTTTCTTAATTATGATATTAAATGAATTAATTGTCTAATTTCCTTAACCCTTTTCTAGTTTTAAGAATAAGATTATTTTAATCATTTGTCTTACAAAATTATATAAATCTCTTACACAACAAAGATACAGTTTATACTAAATCTCATGCCTATTTAATTTATATTATTGTAAGTTAATAAGAGATTTAGTATATATTTTATCCAATATAGAATGCATGTTGAAGTTCAAAATAATAATATAAGCTTATTAACATTTATTTTGTTATATAAAATTGTAGTTATCATTCAATGTAATGTCTTTTATTTATAAGTGAAAACATAAGAAAATTTTGAAAAGGTAGCGATTTCGTTAAAGTTAATTAGTTTTTTTTTTCATGGTCAAAGGTAATGATTTCGTTAAACTTTTCGTTAGATTTGAAAAGTTTATTGAAGATTTTGTAAATGTTGAACTTTTGAAGTGTTGGTTATTATATTTGAATATATAATTAAATTGCTGGCTTAGAGTTCAAAATTTCATATTAATTTTTTACCAGATATATAATTAGTTAAAAACTAATTACTAAATTCTTCTACTAAACTAAACTATGTTAATCTTTTATAAAGACTAGGTATTAAAGTATGGCAGCTTATTTCTAAACACTGTAGTGAAAATTTGGTGTGACAAATAATATTTGTTGAAAGTTTATAAATATAATTAATATTGACTGATACTAGTTCAAATCTTTGAATTTGAAAATTACGATGGCAAATAGTTCAATTTAAGTATACAATAAAAAAAAAAGCTAGTACAAATTTTATATAAAGCAAAATCTGACTATCTATAAAGAGGAAATTAAAAAAAAAAATAAAAGTTTAGCACTTGTGGTAACGGTTGTGAAAATAAAAAAAATTAAAAAAATTATCGTTGTGGTTAGACGAGAGAGGGTAAGAAAAAATGTAAAGTACATGGTTAAATGTGGAATTTATAGCTATTAGAGTTAGAGGTAGTGGTTGTGAGAGAAACAACAAAAATCTTATTATATAAACTAATTTTAAATGAGAGAAAAATTATAAAATTGGCTAATAATTATAAAATATGTCAGTTGTTCCTCATGCTCTTCCACGGTGTGTGTAAGGAGATAATCAAACTATTTCTGCTGCCAAAGATTCTCAAAACACCGCATGCTGGTCCATGGTTCTTACAACTTAATGCTACGAAACCTTACCTCTCGGGTGCAGTTCAATGGACTCAGAATCAGGATGCTTGGTCGTTACTTTCTTCAAGATCACTTTTGGTTATTTGTGAAATAACACGACCCATTTATTTTAATAATAATAATATAATTAAATATCTCATTAATTTTTAATTATAACCAAAATAATAAATTAATAATTAACAAATCAACATCCACAGCGGAAACATAACTCATGATCAACTCCAATAAACACCAGCATAATACTATTCCTAACCATTTTATCCAATAACCTAACATATTTATATACAAGGTTCCAGCAACATATAAACACAACCACAACACATATTAACCGAGACCATAGATCATTCTCTTCCTCATTGTCATGATTCCACGTCACAAACCTGCACACCACAAACAACAATTGAGATGCATGAGTAAATTTATAAAATGTTGATGTGGTTTGTTTCTCTTAAGATCGCTATTAGCTTTTCTTTCTTTGTAAGATTGCGCCTAACGATAGAAAATTTGAGTTGAGTATTTTAGAACTTTAAACTATGTTCCTGTGGGAATGGTTGTTTGTGAAGAGGTGTTTTCCTCTCTTTGGACTTTTTGTTTATTTAATTCTTAAAAAAAAAAAAAACGTTGGTCATAAGAAAGCATTGTTGTGCCTAGTTAGGTCGTCTAGTTTTAATTTTGGTTCTGACTTCGTATTTTACGATGTCGTTGTGGATGGATTTGTTTTTGTGATAGATTTGAACTATACTTTAAGTAAGCATGATATGAATTGAATTCAACCATGAAGATTCGAGAATGGTAACAGCTGAGCAACTTACCTGTCACAATGATTTTAAAATTTGTTGGAAAATATACATCTTGTACTCCTCTGTTTCTCACAAGTTCATGATTCACATTCACATAAATAGTGCGAAGTTGACATATTAAACGAAGAATTGTAATATTAATATGATCAGGATTCAGAACTTTAAAACTCTAGCAAGAAAAACTCTAAGAAACAAATGAATATAGTTTCATTAAGAAACAAATTAATTCAGCTGCTACTACTTCATGTATCTTCCCTCCAATGATCCCTGACTCGACCACCTTGTTGATCTATTTGTTCAGTATCTCACATTTTCACTACCTCAAAAGTCACCTGTCACCACCGTGGATAATAGAACAAAAACGCTTTTGGAGTCTCACTCTGTTGATTCTAGTGATCATACTACTCCTGCTCATAATCACCATGTTCTCCTACATCCTTAATTATATTGTTGTTGCTTCCTCATCACTAATAGATGAGACAAGCATCGCCTAGCCCACTACTCATATGCAAGTTACAGAATTCACAACAAGGTCTGCGGGACCTCCCCATTGAATTTTAAGTAACCACTCAAGCCACAACTACAAGCCAAGGGGTTGTCCTACCGGCATCAACTGTTGTCACCACTTCTGAGTTGAGCTTGGCTCTACCTCCATTTTCACTTATCCACTATTGCTTCATTTGGTCTCAGCTTCTAGAACGGGTAAAGATACTTTGAATGAAGATTATGGAGTTAACATCTTCACGGCCCAAAGGATCTTAAGGGGAAAGGCCTGTCAACCCTACCCAAAAATTTCAAGACATGTGGAAGGTTGTAGGACGTGGGAACTGGCAAATGCGGTTGTGTCCGTGGAGGTCGCAAACATTAGAGACTAGTGACATCCAATGATGGTATATGGGTAGGAGCCAGTCCTAAAGTCACATATTTATTCTTCAAGAGGAGTAAAAATCTAACTTCGTTTCTTGCTGGAACAGAACCTTTAGGTAAAAATTCATTCAATGTTTAGAATGAAGATTATGGAGTTTATATTTGGTTAAATTTAGGTGAATTAATTTTGAGGATATCTAGGTGATTTTTAAGAGAGTTAAAAATAAGAATTAAAAAAAATTATTGATGATTTGGTAAGATTTCATCTTTCAATTTGAGAGTATTTTGAGTGATTTGGTAAGATTTATTCTTTTGTTTTACCAATTTTTTTACTTTTAGAACCCAACAAAAGTAAGCAATCTTTCAATAATGTCAAGAGCATGGTTAGAACTTATAAGCTCAAATGCAAATTATCAAGGAACGAAGTCTCTCTTCTCTACATGTTTTTATCTTTTAGCCATTTATTCTAAACTTTAAATAAAGATTCATTTATTGTAAAAAGGTTTTTTTTTTATGAATACAAGTTTACATTCATACAAAGAAAGAAGTCTCTCTTTGGAACGAAAATTTGGGCTATGAAATGTATATATTGGAGCATGGGAGTTTTCTATAGCCTTTCAAAAAGTTTTTAAAAGAATAGATTTCAAAAAGTTTAATAGAAGAATAGATTTCAAAATGTTTGAAAAGGTTTTCTATAGAGTTTTCTAGACTTGCTAAAAAAAGAATAGATTTTGGGAATGTTAATGTGTGTTTTATTATTAGTGTTTAGCTCTGATGAAGAAGCTATATATACGCATAAGTTTCTGAAGAAAACATTAGGCGGATGAGTCTTCCACTTTGAGGCAAGTTCAGGGAAACTAGCTAGCTGATGCATCATGCATAGGAACTCGTTGAATATGCATCTTGCCTTAAAGTTTATCTCTGGTTTTGACCTTGTTGATCTTAGCCACATGCATAGCTATGTTCCAAGTGCTATCTAGTTTAGAGTCAGTTCATGTATGTATGCGTTAAAAAAGACGAAGTTATAATAAAGTTCTGGATTATGTAAATTTTATTTACGGGCTTTTCTTTTTTTCTCAAACCGAGACACAAAAGAAACATCTTTGAAAGTTTGGTCCTCCTCTCTTCATAGTTCATATGAATGTTCCAGTAATTCTTGCTTAGCACAAAACGATCTCACATCAACTATAACACAGAATGAAAAAAAAAACTGAACGAACGACAAAAAAAAAAAACTAAAAATAAGACAGCCTCTCGTGCCATGGTTTGCTACACGTACGGTGAAAATCATCATCATTCATACGCTCTCATTCGATGTGAATCTCAAACCAATATCTGAATTTCAAAAGCATGATGCATAATTTTTTTTTTTTCTTGGAGTTGAATAAAATTTTACATTCTCTTAAGAGAAAAAAAAAAAAAAACGAAAACCAGCTTCCTCTGCTTCTAAGAAATTAGCTTCCTACTCCTAATCGTTGGAGTTATATAGTCTTCTCAGCTAGATAGCAAAACTACGAAACTAGGCCTTTCCTCCTCCGCCGCCAAAACCTCAACAGAAGCCACAAAAGCCTTGACCGCCACAACGACCACCTGAATAACGACCACCAACAAAAAGACTACGACCATCACCACCACCGTAAACACGATTAAAAGGGTTAATGAAGTCCTCTTTATCATATAAAGTCTGGAAAGGTTCCTCATCAGAAGATGATTCATCCATAGGCACGCTCTCTGCCGCAGCCTTTACAGATCCAGTTTTAACTTCATTATTTGACCTAATCAATGAGATCAACAGATCCATCTTTTCTTCGATCTTATGAAGACGAGCACCCTTCCATTATCTTCATCGCATCAGATATTTTCTTCTCAGTCGTCAAGTCTTTCTTCTGGTTCTTCGAATCATCTTTAAGCGTCGACGTCGTGTCATTAATCACACAAGGAGCTGCTTCAGCATTGGTGGCGGATTTATTGTCCATGAACAAGATGAGAAAAACGTCTCTAGGTTATAAAAAGAGAGAAAATGCAAACCCTAGACAGCTGCTTAAGGAAGAAGGTATTTGTAGAGTCTTTCTTTATATAATAGCTGATTGCGTAAAAACAACAAAGCCATTGAGACATTGCGTATAAACAAAGCCATTGATTAGTTCGATTTTATTGGATTCATTATTTCAGTTTCAGTTAACCTAGATTTGGAAATTAATTTATGGTTTTGGTTTTAGTCCAATATGGTTAACCTCTCTAAAGCAGTAGTATCCATAAATCTTAAATTAATTAAAGTTATGTAGATTACTAGGATTTAACACATGGTACACACGGAACAATTATTTAATTTTATTTGTAATAATTTTTTTATTTTAGCGGTATTTAGTTTAGTTATAAAATTATATATTTTTAATTTTTAATATTTTGTATATTTAAGCGGTGATACAATTATTCTTAAAGTATTATAATTTTATCAGGATAAAACACTAAAATTATGAATTATCACTGTTTGTATAATGTATAATTAATCAGAATAATATTTTTTATTTATTTAAAATAATACTATTATTGTTTTTTTGATATATAATTATTTAATTTAACTGATTGTTTGTTTTTCAGTGTATATAGTTTAATGATTGATTTTTCTATTTTTATTTTTTATTTATTTTGGGACACATATATAAAAAAGAAATTTGCTATTAATAAGGAATTTAAGTAGAATAAATTAGTTTCTATAAAAAATTGATTTTATCAATTTACCATATTTTACGTATTGTTTCTAGTGCAATTTTGTAGGGACTAAAATTTGAAATAAGCAAAATTAAAAGTGTAGAACCCAAAAAGTTCTTCAAAATATATATATATATATATATATATGTTGTAATTATGTTGTAGATTATGTGGATTTGTACAAATTATTTAAAATATTCATAAATGTAGTGTTATTAGATTAAGTGTTTTATAAAGTCATTAAAAGTTTTATGTTATTCAAGTAAAACATAAGAATCTTAGATTGTTAATGAATTTTATTATTATATTATTGGTTTAAGATTTTCTATATTTTTCTTCATAAAAAAAAAGTTAGTAAGACATCCTCATCAAATAGAGAGACTGTGAATCATGAGTCCATGACTTTTTGTGGTATAGTGAATAAGTTGAAGGCTCGGTTTGTTGCCAAGGGATTCAATCAAGAAGCTGGTGTGGATTTTACTGAAACCTACAGTCTGGTCGTCCGAACCTCCACCATTCAGATTGTTCTCACCGTTGCCACGACTAATAATTGGAATATCACACAACTAGATGTGAAGAACGCTTTTCTTTATGGTGATCTACAAGAAAGCATCTACATGGTTCAGCCTTTGGGTTTGAAGATATTAGTAGACCGAATCATGTTTGTTAATTGAAGAAGGCTCTCTATGGCTTAAAACAAGCTTCTCACGCCTGGTTTGACAAATTCAGTTATTATCTTCTTGAATTTGGTTTTGTGTGTAGTAAGGCTGATCCATCCTTATTCACTTATCATCGCAATGGTGATACCTTGGTCTTGTTACTCTATGTGCATGATATCTTACTCACTGGCTACAATCCCACACTCTTCAAATCTCTGATTTCTGATCTTAGTACTCGAGCCCTAGGTTTCCATCAAGCTTATAGTTGCATCGATCGATGCACGAACCGGAAATCCGGTTTGCGGGCGTTACAACGCTGGAGGATGGCAACCCGAGAGACGAATATTTGACTTCCTTTACATATTATGGCATGCGGGCTTAAACCTGTTGAAGAGCCAGCACTATGACATGCAGGCTAAGGCCTGTTCGGTATTGGTCGACACCACTTATCAGTTTGTGCTCAGGTTATTTCTATTTCTCCGGTTCGATACGGTTAATGGGAGAACCCTAGGGCTTATGATTAAAAGGAAAACTCGACGCGTCGGTGTGGGTTTCAGCCGTTTTGTCTTTTCTGAAAGTTGAGAAAAAGAGAAATCTCTGTGAATAAGTTCATATGAGTGTTCCTGAGGATTTATAAGCCATTGTTGGAGAAACTTGTTCCTGGAGTGGAGATCTAAGGCGACAGACATGTTGGGAGGGTTGTTGTGGTGTTGGATTCGTCGTTGTTGGTCAGACACTTCTTGTTGGAAATGTTAGTGCATGACCATGGCTGATCCTAGCTTGTGATTCTCTGTTTTGTGTTCTGTGAGTTGTGTGATTGATTTCCATTTAATGTTTGTGTGCTTTTCGTGTCTTCTGTGGCTTGGCTTCGCTCCTGTGGATGCCTTGGACCAGTGAGAGATGAATTGAGTCATAGATCTAAGATGGAGATTGAAGGAGAACGATGCTCGACATTATCAATCGACCCCAGGAGGGTGTTGGCGACACCAATGCGAGGAAGGCGCGAGAACTCTAAGGAGTGTTGGTTGACACCATATGGAGGAAGAAATGAAGAAATAGAAAAGAGGTTGTTCTTCATTGCTAATGTTGAGAAAAAGAAATAGAGAGAGAAGGATAGAAGCCTATTATGGTGTGAAGGAGATTTAAGGAGGAAGCAGAATCATTAGGGTTTAGGAGGAAAAGGATTCGACATAGCAAATCATACGAAAAGGTAATGAAATTTCATGGATCTATACATAAGCCTTTCATCTAGATGATCTTTTTTACGGATTTAGATTTGAGTTAATAACCGATGAGTTACCTGAAGTTTTGTGAGGTGCTTCGTCTTAGACGTGAACTAAGACCAGCGGAGATTGTAAGTGCGATCGTGGACTCGTCTGTTATTTTGTCGACATGAGATTATGTGGGAAGATTCGTGACGTCTAGGGCTAGCTTTCCAACGGAGGGATTCAAAAGTTAACGGTTGGTTTCAGTTTTAGGGTTTCGTCTTTGAGACTGTAGTTTTGTGTTGTTATCGTCCAGTTTTGTTGTAAGGTTGTTGTTGGTTGTGTGGCTTGTTGTAGGGCGTTGCTGGGCTGTTGCAGGCGGTAGGAGAGTCTCTACTGGTTGTATTTGTCGTTAGAATCAGATTGATAAGGTGAGTGCGTGACCATGAGCTTATCTGAACGATTGGGTTGTATGACTTGTTTTGTGTGATGATATGTAGGTGTGGTAAATGTTTTATTGAGTGATCTGTTCAATGGCTGCTTTTTTATGTGTTATTTGTGGTTGTACTCATGATTAGCTTGTGTGTATAGCTCGTAGATTGGAGGATCGCCTCACTGGATATTTTTGATAATACTCACGCATGTTATTATGTTTGTGGTAGAGGTAATGTATAGCGTGGAATCATGGCGATGTGGAGAAGGATGATCTAGGGTCTCAGTTGTATTATTGGTCATGTTATTTATGTTGGAACCTGGTTTAGAAGCATGTTAGGTTGATGGTTTTTATTAGTTTTAATTGATATGTTATTTCTATTAAATTGGAGTTGGTTTGATTTGTCTTCCGCTATGCATGTTGATTTGTTGTTGATTTATTGTTTGAGTTATAATTAAATATTGTGAGCTATTTAATTATATTATTATTATTAAAAAGACGAGTTAGGTTGTTTCAGGTATGAGATCACTAATTAATTATTAAATAAAGAAAAATGGGTCGGGTCGTTTTAAGGAGAAAGGAAACGATGAAGGAAGATATAAACATTGTCTAGTTCAATTTCTTTTTTTTCCTTTTTTTAAGTTTTACAAAAGAAAATCGGATTTAGTTCATTAATTAATAACATCAGATTTTAGTTAGATCCACCTTCATCTTAATGGATAAGAAATATATAGTTTATTAATTAGCAAATCAAAAATAAGATGTGCATTATATAAGATCTATAAATTACTTAGTATTATAAATAGTTAAACATTAATAAACACATAATTAGCAAAGAAAAGAAAATAAAAACTATTATCATCTCAGATTTGGAAAACTAACATTACTTTAACTATATTTTTTAAAAAAATCTGATCACTAAATTTAACACATGTCACTGTTTTGTGAGTTATTAACTCTCAAAATCAAGTTTTCTATAATAAAATATGATTCTGCACAATATGTTTTCGAATATCTATTCTTATTTAATTAAATAAATATTAATATTAAGAGCTAAAAATCTGTGAAGAAATATGAAAAGTTTTTTTTAAGAATAAAATTAACTTCTCTTTCATAACCTTGGCTTTAAGACTATTTCTAGAAAAACATACATCATAATTCATAAAATTATTTTATAGCTATTTGCATACAGCATCATGATACAAAATATTGTTATGGTATTGCTGTTTGGAATAGGTTATGTTCTGATCATCTTCGAGAAGTCTTTAACTTTCAATAAAAGCGGAATAGCACTTTTGATGGCCGTGAGTTTGTGGGTTGTGCAAAGCATCGGGGTAGAAATTCATAGTAATTTTTTTTCATTTGGATTCATCTCTATTGTAAATGATCTGATGAAGTATAGCTTCAAAACAAAATAGCTCTACATTTTATGTGATCAATAATGTGATAAGCACATGTTTGCAGGCTTCTCTAGAAATTGTTGTTTTAGAGTTTCAACACGCAACAAGTGAAGTTAGTCAAATAGTGTTTTATTTGCTCGGCGCAATGACTATTGTAGAGATAATTGATGCTCATCAAGGATTCAAGCTAGTTACAGATTATCTACCATCTAGGAAACCAAAGATACTTTTATGGATGGTATTGTTGTTCTATTTCTGATATATTTTTGTTTCCTAGCTTTATGTTTTGAGGATACGAGTTTTCTTCTTCTCTCTTTCTCTCGCATTATCTTGACTTTAGCTTTATGGTTTCCTTTTCAGATTGGTTTTGCTACATTTTTCCTTAGCTCCGTTCTTGACAACCTAACAACTACTATTGTTATGGTTTCTCTACTGAAAAGACTGGTTCCTTTATCAGAATACCGAAAGTACGAAAATCTTATATTTTTGTTAGTTTTTGTTATTTGGCTTTAGGCATTAAGCTGCTTTATTGTAAATCAAGGAAACACCTATTTGTGACATTGGTTTTTAAGAGAGAAACTCTATTTTGTGTAGTTTTTTTTTTTTTTTTTTTTGGTCAACAATTTTGTGTAGTTATATTATTATCTTTCTTAATAAAAATATGAAACAATAATGATGTTCAATATAACCTATGACAAGACTTTTAGGAGCAGTTGTGGTTATAGCAGCAAATGCAGGAGGAGCTTGGACTCCTATTGGTGATGTTACTACAACTATGCTATGGATACATGGCCATATATCAACATTTTCGACTATAAAGGTTTTTCACAATTTTTTTTTTTGATTCAGATGATTAAATTAATAAAAGGCCTTGAATATGCAAATAATATAAATTTTACTTTTATCTTTATATATAGAACCTCTTTTTACCTTCAGCGGTTTCTCTTATTGTTCCACTGGCTTTCATGTCATTGACAAGGTTATAAACTCTTCTTGAATCCTCGACGTGTTACAACTTCTTGTAAAGTTTCAATACTGCATACGTTGATGTGGTTTTCAGTCTTTTTATTTATTTTTTATTATTTATTTTATTTTTTTTCAGTGAGGTAAATGGAGTGGAACTAAATAATCCCCCTACTCCATTATTAGATTACGATCAGATTGCTCCAAGAGGAAACCTTGTATGTGGAGTTGGTTTTGGAGCTTTGGTTTTTGTCCCAATATTTAAGTCATTAACCGGATTGCCTCCTTACCTGGGTATTTTGTTGGGACTTGGAGTTATTTGGATTTTAACTGATGTGATCCATTATGGGGACTTAGAGAGACAACACCTACAACTTCCACATACTTTATCTCGGATAGATTCACAAGGAGCTTTCTTTTTCCTTGGAATTTTGTTATCTATGAGCAGGTAACCACAAAAATGTTTCACTCGACCACATTAACTTGTATCTTTGTTGTGTAAGAGACTTATATATACTGTTGTCTATTTTTTTAGTCTTGATGCGGCTGGGGTTCTCAAAGTGATTGCAAACTATCTTTATGCTCATATACCCAATGTTGAGTTGATTGCCATTATTATTGGTTTGGTATCAGCTATCCTAGACAATGTCCCATTGGTTGCAGCAACCATGGGGATGTATAATCTCTCAACGTTCCCTCAAGATTCTGAGTTCTGGCAACTCATTTCACTTTGCGCTGGAACCGGCGGTTCCATGCTTATTACTGGATCTGCTGCTGGAGTAGCCTTCATGGGTATGGAGAAAGTTGATTTCTTTTGGTACTTCCGTAAGGTAATATTTAGATAGTTAGATATCTCTCTGGCTTGTTCAACATATAGATAACAAAAGTTAAGTTGTTTTCTCTTCTTTATCGTGCAGGTGACTGGTTATACTTTTCTTGGTTTTACTGCTGGTATCGGGACTTACCTCACGGTTAATAGTCTCTCTCTTTAACATCCAACAATCGTGGTTTATATCTATTTGTTCAGTGAATCATAAGCTACACTAGCATCAAGAGTTTCAATATCTATAAACTGGATTATTATATAACATTCTGCTATATATATATATGACAACGTCTCGTACATCATGAAGGTGGTTTCATTGGTGTTTAGAAGATTTTCAGTCAAAATATTTATCATACATCAGAGATTCATTTATCAAAAACAAAGTTGAAAGACAAAACAAACAAGATTTTATAACTTAAAATTCAAGGAAAGGTTAAAAAAACCCATACAATGAAGTTATGAAATAGTTCAGTGAGAGGAGAAGAACCAATGCAATATAAGTGTGTAAAATTAAAGACATATCTAAAAGTTAAGAGATTACATGTAACAATGGGATGTTAGTAACAGTCAGATTGAGTTTTCCTATGATCGTATTTTTTTTTCATGTCGAACAGTTTAATTAACTTCTCTAATCTCTAGTGCAAGCTTATTAAATCAATTTACAGTAGGTCGGATCCGCTAGTACAAGTGCCTCTCCCTTTTATAAAGAATGAATGCTCCTTTGGTCCATTATAAAAGTTTTTTTTTTTGGCTATAAGTAAAAAAAATATAATCTCGGAGTTATTTTCTAATTTAATGTTTGGTAGAAAAAATAAAATAAAAATAAAATAAAAATATCATAAGCTATTACATTAAAAAAACTAGACATAGAGTTTGGGACATAGGGAGTATCATTTTACCATTTTCACACAATAAAAAAATCTGTACATTTTTATAATACTCTATATCAATACACCAAATAAGTTTTCTCTATAATTTTTAACTTAAATAACTGGGATTAAAACAAGATTTAGTTTAATTATTTCTATTAATAGGACACTTTTGTGAAACTACTAGATTTTAACCGCGGTACACCGCGTGCATATAATTTTTATTATTATTTATAGTTTATACTGTATTTGTTTGTTAAATATTGAATGTTTTGTAAATAAAGGAATAACTAAATTTTTCGACTGTTTGTACCGCTAAATATTTATATTAACTTTTTAATTTGTAATATACTTCATGACCATTTGTTTGTTATATTTAGTTTGTTTTGTTTAGTGTTACTTTAATTATTATAACAAAAAAATAAAGGATCTAAATACATAGAAGTCATTTATACACTATGATTAAGTCACGTTGTTCCTAATTATTTAATTATTTTACATAATTTTTGTTAAATCAACTTGATTTTATATGTCAAATATTCTAATATTAATAGTATTGAAAAATAATAAAATGAGGATTTAACCCGTGTTAGCACAAATTTAATGATATTTTATTAATATCAACATGTAGTCTTTATAACTCATCTATTATATAACCATATTATATAGCATATATAACCATATTATATTGCATTTTAAAATTTTTTAATTTTACATATTTGTAATATTTTGAAATTGTATTGAGTTTATATATATATATATTATATGTATATATATTAATTATAATATTTAAATAAATGTGAATCGAAATTCTTCTTACGTTAAGAATCAAAGCTCATATATAGGTATTTGAAAACAAAATGAGAATCAAATTGTTGTTTTCTTTGTTTGCAAATGATTTAAAGATAGAATATCTTCAAAACACAATAGAAGATGTGGTTAAATATATCATAATTTCTGTTTCCATATTGATTTAGCTGTATTTTTTTAGTTGGAATGGAATATAAAATATTTAGGAAACAAAATCTGAAGTAATGCTATTTTTAGAAATTTATTAGGGATTAACTTTGTAAATAAGTACAAATAAAATGGTAAAACCCAAAATATACTTCATAAATGTATATATAGCTCTAAATTTAAACTTCACCGTACATTTGAACATCTATGCACCTATAAATATTGTGAGATATACTTCAATATAAATTTATACCTTGGCGGATTATATATAATCAATAGGTGTTCAATTTAGATGTTCTAAGTGTACTTTGCAAAAAGAAATTTGACGTAGCAATATGGTTAAATATTTTGAACCGCGGAGATACCTAATATGGTGTAGATTTAAGAGATACATATTAATGTATAACCATTTTAAATTTATGAGATCATACAATCTCAAAGATCTAGTAAAATAGGTATGTAGATTATTTATAGGATTAAAAAATA
This sequence comes from Camelina sativa, assembly GCF_000633955.1. NCBI lineage: Eukaryota > Viridiplantae > Streptophyta > Magnoliopsida > Brassicales > Brassicaceae > Camelina > Camelina sativa. The sequence continues at coordinate 23,901,401 of NC_025687.1, read as the reverse complement.
AATGGGTTGAGTTGTTTTTGGAAAACTCAAAATGTATAGATGTTGTCAAGCTTTTTATGGCAATAAACGGAACAAAATTAGGTCGATTTAAATAGTTTCATTAATTGAGTTTTTATGAAATGTTATTTTAGGAAAATCGTTAGGGGTTAATGTTGTAACTAAAACAAATTAAACAAGCAAAACTTTAAGGGCGTACCAAAAAATATACTTCAAAATGTTAATATAGATTAGAGGGAGTATTAAGGTTATATACGACCTTGTATATTGGGTTGTTATTATGTCTTATTTAAGTCAATGACTGTTTATGTGAACCTAGAAAACCTAGAGCTAATCATGTATATATAGGATTGTAATATTTATGAATGAAAATCAAGTCAGTTCTATACCTAATTTTACATGGTATCAGAGCAGTAGATCATGTAGATCTAAATTTTTAAGGGTTGGGGTTTTATTGTTTTGACTTCCGCAAAAATGAAAAAAAACAAAATCTTTTGTGTACAGTCTAGATTCCCCTTGTTGATATTGTCTCTAGATATGTTTGTGGCGGAGGTACTCTCTGTATGTGAGACTTGTTTCTCAACTTATTGTCTACAAAGTTTTGTAGATGTTTCCATTTGAAGTTCAGCTTCTTATCTTTTGGCCAAACTCACGTTTGTTTGGTCCTTTGTGGATGGTGATTTTTGGATTTAGAGAAGAAAAAATAGCTCCAATCTGGCTGATTTTTTTGGGGAAAGGTTTGTGACTCAGTGTTCTACATATTCAACGGTGGAGATCTTGTTTCAACGGTTTTTTTGTAAAAGATCTGAGTTTTAGTGTGGTTGGTCGTGTCGTGAGTGTTTGTGAGATCTTCTCGGTTTGAGCTGAAATTTTGCAGAGTTGTTTCTGACTTCTTTATTTAGGATTTGTACGGTGGAGATCTGAATATGTTACCAGAATCTTAGTGAATCAAGTTGTTTAACTGGTTCAATCTCAAAGCTGTGTTTTTGTTTTCTCTTCTTCACCCTCTTGAGTTTGAGGGGGAGAATAGAGAATGAAGATCCTCTCTATTTGTTTGAGATATGTTTCTCAGTTCACTTGGTTCAACAAAGGATATAGGAAGTAGTTGCCTTCCCAAATGTATTTTCGTTTGCGAGTAGTGAAGTTATTCTTCATCGCAATGTTTGTTGTGCCGTCTTCAAAGTTGAGTTTTGATGAAGACTAGTCAATTAATATGATTCTCCTATACAGGGGAGTATCACTCTGGGTCCAAGTGAGGAGAATTCTTCTGCTCCTTTACAACAAGATGTTTTTGTTGCATAGAGAGATGTTACTACACTACAATAGGAGATTTCTATTGTACGACAAGTTGTTACGTTTGAGCTTGTTACTTCTATCACAATGGTTGTAAATGAATATGCTCCAGCAAGTATTGTTGAACATGTCGTCTACTCATATCGATAGTTTCGAATTGTTCTCAAGTCTCTTGGTTAAGGAATTTTCTTCTCAAGTTGGAGAAACAATGTCTGGCGATGTTGAAGATGGTTCTTCTGTAACTCGTCCAAGTGCTGCTACTACACGATGGTTTCGTGAAGAAAGATGGTTTTGCAGTTTGTTAAAAGAATTAGGAGTTGAACAAGCAGCGCCGCCTATTCGTTTGTTTGTGACAATTAAGGCGTTTGTTCGTCCTTAATTTCTTTACATCATTTCCACATTAGGCGTTCAAGATTTTCACGTTCCAACCTGAGGGGGAGGGAGTATTAGAAGGAGTATTAAGGTTATATAGGACTTTGTATATTGGACTTGTTATTATGTCTTATTTATGTTAATGACGGTTTATACAAACCTAGAAAACTTAGAGCTAATATATATATATATATATACTAGAAGTAGACTCGCGCATCGCGCGAGATAAATTTATAATAATATTAATATATCTTAGATTTATTAAAATATTTAAAATTTAATATTTTGTGTTTCAATAAATTATCTTATGTTTGTTATTTGTTTTGTTTTTAAATAAGTGACGACTATTGATTAGTTAAGCATTAAACTGAATTTTTTTTGTTAATATAAAAGGCTACTTCAAAAAATTTAGTCTGTATCCCATAATATATAGAGCTCTTCAGGTTTTGATGCACAATCAAGACATACAAACATTTTTTACGTAGGAAAAAGAACATTGATACGTATAAAATAAAATGCGGCTGACCATGGACATTATGTGTTAGTTTGTCCGCTTTTAATATAATCTATAAAACATCAATATCTTTTAAAATCAGACACCTCCAAGAAAGGCGAGACAATATCTTGAATTTCTCGAACAACCTGTTCTTGAGCCGAAATTCATGCTCTTCATTCATTCTCTGTATAATTAATTTCATTAGTTAGATAACTAAAGGTAGCATAAACAATTTTGATATTTATATATTACCAGCATGCTTCACACATGCTTAAAATTTTTATTATTATAATTTGAATGTTTTAGCAATAAAATATTTTGATCTTAATGAATTATACAAATGACTTCAAATGCATTTGTGTTCTAGAAGTAGAATTATTTCTGTTTTTTAATTCATTGCATTTGGAAAAGAAAGTTCTCTGTTAAATATTTTTATATTTTTATCACGTACTTTATATCTATTGAACATACTAAATGCAAACTGAATTTTAGTTTAGAATTGAGTAAAAGATGTTATTAATATATATTGATATATTATTATATCATATAAAAATTGTTTTTTGTTTTGTTTTATACTTTTCTGTTTAAATATATATATATATATATATATGTTGTATTATACTCAAAATGACCAACAAAAAGGAGTAAAAACAAACCATTGTATTATCGAGTTACTTTTTTTAGTGTTAACTGCATAACCTAAGAGAACATAAAATAATTGTTCACCAGATATTTTTTTTTTCTTCTATGTTCTTATTTTTCTAAAAATCATGTAATGGATGGAAGAAGAGATAACTCAAATTTTCCTACTTCTCCAAGACATTGTTTTTCTCTCTCGTTCCCTTCGTCCCTCTCTCTAGAATGTAACTGGGATTAGCTTAGGGTGATCTTTGGATCTTTCGATTTGATAAACACGTGGTAAAAGTGAGTCTTGTTAAGCACTATCATCACATCATCAACAATCAATAATGGCTAGGAAAAATAATGGAACATTTGAGAAGAGAAAAAAAAAAGTGCATACTTAGTATAACCCAAACAATAATGTTGTGAAAAGAAATTAGATGTTAATTATATTTTAAGAAAATAAGTAAATTATATTTTAAGAAAATAATTAAGACTAAATTGTGTAAGAAAATAAAAACTGAATTTGGAAGAATCACATGGCTTTGGAAACCCATATCATGAGTTATATATCACCTAGACGTCCAAATCTTCCTCAACCCTAAACCCTAAACCATTGTAAAACTTTTCTCATAAGAAGTCATAACCTATAAATAAAATAAAAGACTATGGAAATGGTTATCGGAAACAAAGTTGATAAATACATAAAAACACAATTGTAACGTTAAGGAACAAATTTAAAGTAATATTATTCTGGATAGTTAATATTTGTTTAAACTCATTTTCATGTGTAATACATACAAACACACTTGTATAAAATATAGCATGGGTAATAAGTAGCATAAATATTGTGATTAAGATATTAAATCTATTAGGATTTATGAATTATGATGAAAAACTAAATTTTTTATATTAAAAAATTATTAGAGGGATCAAAAGAAAAAAAAATTACAACATTGATATACAAAATAAGCATTCGAAACAACATTTATCAACATTTACAAGTGTGATTGTGTTATGTGCCTAAGACCTTCTCCAACTAACTCTTTCTAATAAATAACCACATTTCACATGTCCACTTCTATATATGCACCAAAATTTCGATTCAACTTATTTATTTCAAAACCTACAAAGTCACATAAAGGAAAAAGTTAAACATTACAAAATTTAGAAAATTATGTGAGAGATAGAATATGATGTTTGATAAAGACTTTGTCAACCTATTTATAGATAAATTTGTAGTAGTATGAGAGGTTTTTTATTTTTTTTGGTCAAACATCATGAGAGTTACAATTACATTTTAAAGAATAAATATAGCATAGGTTTTGTCTGTTTTTTTTTTTTTGTAAAACACTAATTGTAATTAATACATTAAAGTGTTTTCATATGATGAAAGATTTGTTTTTAAATTTTTTTCAAACATCATGGCAGTTACATTTTAAAGAATTAATATGCCATAAATTGTATTAAAGATTACTATTAAGGAAATGACAAATATCATATTGTTTTATATTTTGAAATTATTTTAGAATAAATTGATTTGATATTTTGGCACAAAATCTCTGAAACAAATATTATACTTTTTCTGTCAACATTAGTAAAGAATTTAATAACAATATTATACTTTTTTTTGTCAACATTAGTAAATAATTTCATAACCATCACATTATATTTCTCCAAAATTATGATATTAATATTTAAATCTTTAATAATCGGAAATTCATTTTTTCCAAATTTATGATATTAATTTTTAATTCTTTCTTATTTGCAAAATTAATATTGATAAATGATACCTATGTGAAATTATAATGTTATGTTAATTATATTAAATATTGATAAATGATATCTATATATAATTACTAAAAGACATTGTATAAATGTCAATATATTTTTTAGTGCAGAAATATCATTTAAATTTTAGTGAATATAAAACATATGTACTTTTAAGAAAAATGAATTAAAAATTTTAATAATTGAGAAGTGAGGACAAGTGTTGAAAATATATGCTGCCAAATGTCGTCGTATTATGCAATGTTATGAGAAAACTTTCTCATATTCTATAAGATATATATAGGAACATAATGTTTATGAATGAAAACCAAGTCAGTTCAATACCTAATTCTACAAAAACATATGTAAAATATTAAAACAACACTTTTTGTTAATCGGAGGAAACATGATTTGTGATTATGATTTATAGAAGAGATTCTTTGACTTAAAAATAATGGAAGCTTACCTGAAAATTTTGTGAACCTCAAGTAAGGTAGGTTCATGTACAAATCTCATGTAAAGCTATTCACTGTTTAAAGTCAAGAAACGATCCATTTAATTCCTTTTGTTAGAAAAACTCATTATTTCCAAAAAAACTACGTACAAAACTTTAGTTAAAGTAGTTTACAAGTGTGAGGTTCCAATTGCAAAGTCTCAAATTATCAATGCTCCCAAGTCACGCGACAATGATACAATGAATGTGATATCATAATGACTAGTATAAACTCTTCGATAGCTACAAGCCTACAACAATAGTCAAAGCCTTTGATCCCGAAATTGCATTATGGCGAAACAATTATGTGAATTTGCACATTATTGCTGATCACATTGTTTTAGTGGAATGCATCAACAAACAAATTTTCGAAATTCTATCTCTTTACCATTTTTTTCTTTCGAAATTGATCTATTCCTTTTTTTTTTTCCTTTTTGTGGTCAGAAACTTTTTTTTAGTTTACAGATTCCATTTCCACTGCATTGACTTAAAAAGACAACGAAATCAGAATTGCTTTTTGTTGTTGTTTCCATGATTCTGCTTTTGTGCATAGTTTAGGCTTATGATATAAGGTTCTAGTCTCTCAGCTGTTTTGGTTGATTCAGCCAGCTAAATTAACATCATAATAAACTTATATTCTGTGCTCACAACAGTATAGTTGGAGAAATTCAAAACCCTTCTGCGCACCTTAACGTTGTAAGCAATTAAATCTCCTTTTTTGAACTCTGTTTACTTTTAACCTAAGCCTTGGCCATTAAATCTTATCTAACACTTATGAGTGATCTTCAATTTATTCCACAGATGAAAGCTGATATAGAGACAAAAGGAGAACTAGCAACTCTAGTAACGCCGAATTACTTTATTTTTACACAAGTGGCAAGTTCTTTTACATTTTAAACTCGACCGTGTTTTATTTTTACACTATGTACCTCATGAGGCCATAGTGTATTATTTACTCATATACTAGGTAGTAACCCGTGCAACAACACTGGACAAAATATTTTCATATAAATCTTAAATTGATAAAAAAACGAAAAATTATATTAACCCGGCGTTATTTATATGTAAATTAAAAAAAATTAAACCTAGACGTATTTACTTTGGAACGGGAAACACGTCTCGTCCCGTCTCATCCCGTCCCGTCCCATCCCATCCCGTCCCATCCCGTCTCGTTTCGTTTTGTATCCATCAGAATTTGTTTTATTTTATGTTCGCTCTCTTTAAAATAATTATTCATTAGACAATGTTTATTAAAAGATATTGGGTAAGAAATTTAGACGGGATACCAGAGTTCTAAATTAATTTTTGTTTTTTAATTAGTTGAAATTGTCCAAAATAAAAATATTTTTCAAAAACACCAAAAAATTTTAAGTGCTCTAAAGTGGTTAATTACTTGTCGCATAGTCAATCCTAATCAAAATTAGTGAAAGCTTGACACTTGAATTTATCTACCTATATTTTTTAATTTCCTACTTTAATCTAAAATTTATGTCCCATTTTTTTTAAAAAAATTGTTCAATATATTGTTTTTTTGTTATTCAAATTACCGTTTCAGTTTACATATGCTATTTCTTGTCTTAGTACCATAAATAAACTGGAATTTTTCGCAAAATTTATTATTTTTTAAGTATATGTACTTAATTAGTAAATTAAATTATTTCAAAAAACACTGGTTAAACATATATTCAGTCAAATGATAAATCTTTTTAGATCGTAAAACTTTAATTGTATAATAAAATAATCTTCCATTATAATTAGTTGGCCACTCTTTTACAGTGTTATCAATATTTGGGTGTATATGTTGAATACCACAACCTGTACTAAAATAAATATTTTCCTTTTTTTTTTGCAGATAATTTTTTAAAAACTGATTTACACAATAATCACTGAATATAAGGAAATGATTTAATATAGATATGCAGTACATTAAAAGTATACTTTAGAAAAAACGAATGAGTTAACAATTTTAACATATAACTAGATTTTAACCTGCGGTACACCGCGTGCATATAATTTTATTATTATTTATATTTTATATTGTATCCGTTTGTTAAATATTGGATGTTTTGCGAATAGAGGAATAACTAAATTTTCCGACCGTCTGTGCGGTTAAATGTTTATATCAATTTTTTTAACCCGTAAAATACTTCATGACCATTTGTTTGTTATATTTAGTTTGTTTTGTTTAGCGTTTGAGATTCTATTTTGATTTTTTATTATTATAACAAAAAATAAGGGATTTAAATACATAGTAAGTCATTTATACGCTATGATTAAATCATATTTTTTAATGATTTAATTATTTTACACAATCTTAGTTTAATAACCTTAATTTTCTATGTCAAATATTCTAATATTAATAGCGTTGACAAATAATAAAATGAGGATTTAACCCGTGTTAGCATAAGTTTAATGATATTTTATTAGTTCCGACATTTCATCTTTATAACTCATCTACTATATAAGCATATTATATAATATTTTAATTTTTTAATATTACATATTCGTAATATTTAAAAATTTTATTAAGTTTATATATATTAATTATAATTTTAGAGAAATGTGAATCGAAGTTTTTTTAAGTTAAGGATCAATGCTCACAGTTTTGGAAAACAAAATAGGAATCAAATTGTTGTTTTTTTTGTTTGCAAAGGATTCAGAGATAGAAGGTGTAATTATGTCATAATTTATGTTTCCATATTGATTATGCTGTATTTTTTAGTTGGAAATATACGCAAAATATTTAGGAAACAAAACCTGAAGTAATAATATTTTTGGAAAATATTTAGGGATTAACTTTGTAAATAAGTTTTTAAATAAGTACAAATAAAAGGGTAGAACCCAAAATGTACTTCAAAAATGTATATATAGATTTAGATTTTATAATTTTAAAATCTCACTATTGTCGAGTAGGTATTATAAGTTTATAACTAATTGCCAATAACAAATACATTTAACGATTAACACATCAAATTTAAATATTTCTATTAGTGAATGATTTGGTTGCTAAAATTATAATATTAACGATTAATGCATAAGAAAAAAAATACATTTAATTTCGATTTTATCTGTTGCTAAACTTGTGGAGAATTTTTTTGAATATGATAAATTATAAATATTAAATTTAATAATTTGAATTTGCTAACCTGTTTCCTATATTAATTATTAGTTCATATATAAAGATTTCTTATGCCATTTGCTAAAAATCTGTTTTCCATATAATGTTTCGTTTATAAATGAATTTTCAATTAATCGTAGGTATAAATGATCAATTCCCCAAACTTTATATAGATTTGATGAGTTTTGCATCATTACATACCTTACATTACATGTGCATTCCTCTTTGCCAACGGCCTTAGAGGCTGATGAGTGATGAGCGAGCTGCGCTTAAGCATTTCAAGGGGCCTAAGAAGAAAGCTGACATGCAAGAGGCTGCAGTTGAATACCGTGAACTAAAGAAACTGGAAAAGGAATTGTCTTCCTACTCTTATGGTCAGAGCATTCACTACGGTGTTGCCCTGAAGAAAATGGCCAACTTACGAGACAAGTAAAAAAAAGTCCCTACTTTGATACTCACTCATTAAAAGAACATTTTAGGTTCCTCCAAATGTTAAAAAAACTGGTTCTCTGAGGTCGGCGCAGAGGATAAGGAGGCTAGTCAGATTACGTTGCTCATGTTGGAATTTGTACCGGTTTATAACAATTTATAAACTAGTCACCAATTCTATTGTCAAGATTCATGTAAATATTGAATCAAATCTATGTCTTAGATTATGATAGATTTGGATAGTTTGGAGGGGAAAAATGAACTAAAATAAATCAAAGTTGTAAAGCAGTTCAAACGTCGTGCCTCTATTGGTATCCACACGCACACAAACTGGATTAAACGGAATGCACGTGACAAACACTTTTGTCTTAGATTAGGTTTGGGCCAGAATATTAGTGTATCTCATAATCAAACGCAAAGCGTTATTATATATCGATCGACAATAAACCTAACTGGTTTAGGTTGTTTTGCTAATGGGCCAAGCCCAGTTCTCCTACGTGCACATTTATATATATGTATATCCTATATAATATATAATAAACATTTTATTCTAAGTGCACAAATATAAATATATGTATATCTTATATATTATATTGTAGTTACACCCAATATTAATCCCGTCTGTTTAGGTGTGTGATCCTGTAGGATCGCATAATATCAGTAATGAACTTCTAAAATAATTGATTATAAGAGGTTTCTAGCAAAACGTATAATCATCTAATATTATAGGACTTTCAAACATTAACTATACAAAATTAAGTACAAATAATTTCAGGACATTCCCAACAGCTCATCCATGCGTTTCTTACCAGGACTTTAAGATCCCATTCGAATGGATGCTTGACTCGGTAATGATAAGAAAGGTATTGCTTTCTTCCGATGAGCACCGTTACACTCTGTTTGTCCTCTTTTTAACATAATTATAATACTGTTAATACCAATTTTTGTTTTGTTTGAGAAAAACACAAAAAAAAAACTCACCACTATACTACAACGACTTTGTTGCTTCTTTGATCCTTCTCTAAGTATATCATGTGTAGATGTAAGTCCATAGCTTGGATCATATAACTCAATAGCACAAGTCAAAGTCTTTTAAGCAAAAAAAGAAAAAAGAAAGAAAGCCATGTGTGCATCAGTGCATGAACAATCATGTTTACCATTATCAAATAAAAGAATCATTTTCCCAAGTCAATACCAATTTTTGTTTTGTTTTTTTTCTTCTCCACGTATTAGATTATTAAAGTTCCCACCAATAGAAGTCAACAAGGTTACGAAGTCATTCTATTTTGTTTAGTTGAGATTATAAATAAAACTAACTTGCGGATATAATTTAATCGGATTCAATCTTTGGTCGAATATATTCCCAAGTTACTCTATAGACAAACAAGCTTTGTGTAAATCCTGCTGATCAATCTCCTGATCAATCGCGACTTCGAATCAAACTTAGAATCCGATGGATAACAAAGAATGAAAGCAATAAAATTAAAGAACAAATGAGATTTTACTAGTTCACGTCCTAAACTGGGAACACTACGTCTCATCAGAGATTATACTCCAGTAATTCACTAGAATCGAGAAGATACAATACTATTTACAAAAGCTCTGAATCACTCTCTCACTCTAGATCACAATCTCTCACTACTCTCTCTCTCACTTGATTAAGATCTAACAAACTCTTGAATTGATCCGTTAGAAGAGATAAGATCTAGAGGAAGAAGATATTAACCCAACTTTAACCACCTCGGGTTTGATCCACCGCATTGAACCACCTGCACGTGCAACTCACATGCTTCAACTTGAGCTCTTATGTAAAACCCTCTCATACATCGAGAGTCTTCTCAACACTTAGGCATTTTATTATAAATAATCCAAGTCACACTCCTACAATCCTCCACATTGACTCTGATTCTCACCTTTTGCATGTTCTTGTTCTAGTCCTTGAATTACCCCTCCAGTCCCTGAACTTCACCACTAAGTGTTCAGTAACTCGGAGCATCTCCAATGCTCCACTCAACTTGTCAACTGGAAGTACTTTTGTAAAAATATCAGCTGGATTGCATTCACTTGCAATCTTAAGTACTCTTACCACACCTTCATTTATTATATCTCTGATGAAGTGTAGCCTAATGTCAATATGCTTGGTCCTATCATGGTAAACTGAATTCTTCGCCAATGCTATAGCGCTTTGTGAATCTGAATGAACCTCGAAGTACTCTTGAGAATGACCAAGCTCCCCAGCTAACCCCTTAAGCCAAACCGCTTCTTTAACGACTTTAGTTAGAGCCATGTACTATGCTTCAGTCGATGAGAGGGCAACAACTTTCTGTAGTTTTGACTTCCAACTGATAGCATTGCCTCCCACTTTAAAAACATAACCTGAGATTGAACGCCTCGAGCCCCCATCTCCTGCGTGATCAGAATCACAGTAACCCCGAATCAAGAAATCATCATTTTTCTTATAACAAAGGCTCCTTCTATCCAAACCTCTCATGTACCTCAAGACCGACTTGGCCGCCTCCCAATGGCTCTTAAGAGGCTTACCCATGAACTTGCTAATCACTCCAACCGGATAAGCCAGGTCAGGCTGAGTGCCTATTATTTGCTTACATAATACTCCCCACCGTGTTAGCATAAGGAATCGTCTTCATCCTATGAAACTGATATTCATATTCCTGATCAGTAGCAGTTGTTGCTGCCTTTGACTGATCCATATGAAAATTCTTAAGGATCTTCTCCACATAACCAACCTGGGATAAAACCAACGTCCCAACAGCTCGATCTCGAGCAACCTCCATGCCCAAGATCTTTTTAGCATCACCTAAATCCTTCATCTCAAATTCTTGACTCAACAAACCTTCAATTCTCAAACATGAGACTTATTGGTAGATGCAATTAACATATCATCGACGTATAACAACAAGTATGCGTAAGTACCATTCTCAAGTTTCCTCCAATATACACAATTATCATAAGAGCTTCGTTTATAGCCTATCTCATTCATTAACATGTCAAACCGCAAGTTCCACTATCTAGGAGATTGCTTAAGACCATACAGAGATCTTTTCAGAAAACATACCTTGTTCGGAAAATTCTTATCCTCAAACTCTTCTGGTTGCGCCATTACTATCTCTTCATCCAGAAAACCATGTAGGAAAGCTGTCTTCACATCCATCTGTTGAAGCTCCATATCAAATTGGATAACCATTGAAAGGAGTTACCTGATTGATACATGCTTCACTACTGGTGCAAATATCTCTGAGTAATCCACTCCCTCTTTCTGGGAATACCCCTTTGCAACTAATCTCGCTTTAAATAAGGGTGCTTTAACTCCAGGAATACCTTGTTTTTGAGTGTAAATCCAACAACAACCAATCACCTTTCCATTCTTGGGTTTGTCTCCTAAGTCCCAAGTATGGTTCTTTTTCATTGATGATATCTCCTCTCCCATAGCAGCATTCCATTTTTCCCAATTAGGATCAGATAATGCGTCTCTATATGAACTTAGTTCTGTCTTACCTCCATCTTTGGTACAGTAAGCAAAACCCACCATATTTGATTCTTGATACATTTTGTTGACCTTGATAGCCCTTTTCCCTCTATCTCTAACCAGTTGATAGTTATTTAAATCCTCATCCTAGATTCATCATCGGTAACTCCTACTCCACTATCATCTTGATTCTGCGGTTGAATCACCACTTCTTCCTCGTGATCAGTTAAAACTCCACCTTGATCATTTAAATTTCCAATATCTCCACCTTGATCTAAAGAGCTTAACTCCAAACCCAGGTTCTCTAGATCAACTTCATGAATGTCTAACTAAGAAACGTCTTTAGACTCCTTATACATTACTACTTCTCTAAAGACCACATTACGACTAATGACACACCTTCCTTCCTCAGGAACCCAGATTTTATATCCCTTGACACCTTCTGGATAACTAGTAAAGTATCCCTTCTTAGTTCTAGGATTCAATTTACCTTGATTCGTATGAACATATGCCAGACATCCAAACCTTCTTAATGAGCTTAAATTTGGTATCCTTGAAGTCCACCTTTCTTCAGGGAGATCACACTCTATAGCAGTTGAGGGAGATCGATTTATCAAATACACTGCAGTAGAGGTTGCCTCTGCCCAGAACTTCTTTTCCATTCCACTTTCACTGAGCATGCTTCTCACCTTATCCTTGATTGTGCGGTTCATTCTCTCATCAACACCACTCTGCTGAGACGTGTAAGTACATGTCCAATGTCTCACAATGCCCTCATCCTTGCAGAATTTATCAAAGTATTGGTTACAATACTCTAGCCCATTACCAGTTCTTAACTTCTTCACTTTCTTTTCTGACTGTGTTTCCACCATTTTTTTCCATGCGACAAACTTCTCAAACGCCTCATCTTTCTTCTTTAGGACATAAATCCATGTCTTTCTCGAGTAATCATCAATAAATGAGATGAAAAATCTTGACAGTTTCCTAATGATAGTGGGTTATGAGGTGATCCCCATAAGTCTGAGTGCACATAACCCAACTTCTCCTTCGTTACATGTTGAGCTTGAGGAAAGCTCACCCTATGGTTCTTCCCGAATACACAATCCTCACAAAATTCAACTCCTTGATAACATCTCTTTTAATACATCCTTTCTTGACCAAAATTTCCAAACCTTTCTGACTCATATGCCCAAGACGACGGTGCCAAAGACCTGTCTCATCAATTGCTGCTTCTGAAACATGTGATTCACCTATCACTGTTTCACCTTGCAAAATATAGAGAGTCTCTCTCTTAACTCCTCTTAGAATGGTAGAACAACCCATAATAACCTTGAGAATACCATTCTGATATTTAAACCAACATCCTTTATCTTCAGTTGTACCCAATGAGATTAAACTTCTCGACATTGTTGGTACAAACCTCACATGAGTCAGAATGATAAAGGTTCCATCTGGAGTCTTGATTTTGACTCCTCCCAATACCTTGTACCTGAGACACAGAATCATTACCCATCTTCACATATCCTGAGCTTACCTTCTTAAACTCACAAAACCAGTCTCTCCGTGGAGTCATATGGAAAGAACAACTAGTATCTAGTACCCATTCATCAGTTTTACTTCCAGTTGTAACTAAACTCTCATCAACCGCCATTAGTACCCTAGCTAAATTGTAATCACCACTTGAATTTGCTATCCCTGATTCTCCTTTGTCAGACCCCTGAGTCTTTCCTTTATTCTCAAGCCATTAAAAACATTGTTTCTTAAAATGGCCTTCCTTCCTATAGATCCAACATACTCTTTTTCCATCTTTAGACTTAGAACGTGCCCTCCCTTTACCTTTGTTACCTTGACCGATATATTTCTCTTCGGATCGTCCCCTTGTTAAGTGTCTTTCACCTACAGATTTACTATACTTAGCTACTTCTCTTTCCTTATCTCTAGCAGCAATCATAACATCATCTAATCTCAGCTTCTCTCTACCAGGGCTATACTTTAAGGTCTCAACCAAACTATCGAACCTAGCCGATAAAGAACTCAACACGATTATGGCTCATCTGAGACTTTGATCTGAAGATGATTCAAATCCGCAACGATCTTCAAGAAGTCATCTATATTGTCATCAATCTTTTTACTCTCCTAAATTTTGAATGTATAGAAATTCAATGAAGAGTAAACCCGATGTGGTAGAGAGGTAGGCATAAACATTTTGTCTAACGTAGACCATGCCTCAACTGTCGTTTCACTCAACTTAATGTTCTGCAACACCTTATCTGCAACATTCAAGAAGATCACGTTCTTCGCCTTATCACAGCGTTCCGATCTTGCAACGTCATCCGCTTCCCGTTTCTTTTTCTTTTCAGGATCTTGTTCTTCCTCTGTAGTGAGCGGTGGAGATAGAATTTTCTCCACCAGCACATCCTTCAACCTGATCACACTTAGATGAGCTCGTATCCTTGTCTTCCACAACGAGAAGTCCCCCGAACCATCGAACACCGCAATCGGAACCCCATACATCTCGATTCAGCTTCGCGTTACCAAAACCATGGCTCTGCTACCAATTGTAAATCCTGCTGATCAATCTCCTGATCAATCGCGACTTCAAATCAAACTTAGAACCCGATGGATAACAAAGAATGAAAGCAATAAGAGTAAAGAACACACGAGATTTTACGAGTTCACGTCCCAAACTGGGAACGCTACGTCTCGCCAGAGATTATACTCCGGTAATTCACTAGAACCGAGAAGATACAATACTGTTTACAAAAGCACTGAATCACTCTCTCACTCTAGATCACAATATCTCTCACTGCTCTCTCTCTAACTTGATTAAGATCTAACAAACTCTTGAATTGATCCGTTAGAAGAGATAAGATCTAGAGGAAGAAGATATTAACCCAACTTTAACCACCTTGGGTTTGATCAACCACATTGAACCAGCTGCACCTGCAATTCACATGCTTCAACTTGATCTCTTATGTAAAACCCTCTCATACACTGAGAATCTTCTCAACACTTAGGCATTTTCTTATAAAGAATCTGAGTCACACACCTACACTTTGGTACATGATTATATAGTACACAAAACTGTTGCATATAATACACTATGTTAGATATATTTACATTTTCGCGAAGGATATTAATTAACCAAGTTATGTCAAATTTACTTGATGTGGAGTGGATGTACAAATATAGGGAAGCGATGCTCTATTTTGTGGTTAACGAAACAGAGCAAGAGAGAAGGTGGGTGATGATGCTCTGTTTTGTGCACGGTGGAACAGAGCAAGAGAGATGGTAACAAGAGATAGGATCGAGAGCGGATTTGTGTGATCCGATGTCGATGGAATTTTCAAGTCCTCCTTGCAGGGCTTCAAGACAAAGCTCTTTGGGTAGTTAAGACTACCTCTTTTTTCTGGTTTTTTATTAATGCAATGCTGAATGATTTACAATGCTGCTACAACCTCTATTTATAGAGATGTAGGTAATTAAGAATAAGAATCCTAACTCTAGTAGAGAAACGACCAAATAAACCGACAATGCAATAAGACATAACGTAAAAACCGACTCAAATATCCTAAGCTTGATGGGCAAGAAAACCCATGAGAAATCCCATCAAGAAGAGTGTTCGTGCTGCATCAGGTTCCTCCGGGTGCAGAAAGATTCGGCCTCGAATCTAAGGTCTCATTTTCACCACGGAAAGGGTTAAGATGCTTCACGTTGAACACATTGGACGTGTTCATGTCCGGAGGAAGACAGACGCAATAGGCGTTGGCATTGATGCGTTCCAGAAGTTCAACAGGACCAATTTTCCATGATTTTAACTTGTTATACTCACGAAGAGGAAGACGATCCTTTGTCAAATAAACCCACACACGATCGCGGGGAACAAACTCAACAGCACGTCGCTTAAGATCAGCGGCTGCTTTATACTTAGAGGAGGACGCCATCAAATTGTCGATTGCTTGCTTATGTACCTCATGGAGGTCTTCCACAAAGTCAATGGCTTGCCCATGCAAACGTGTTTTATCCGGTAAGGATGTTAAATCAAGAGGACAACGGGGAACCATGCCATAGACAACACGAAAAGGACTGAACCCAAGGCTTCGGTTAAAGGCATGATTATGAGCAAACTCGTCTTGACAAAGCTTTGCATCCCAACTCTTAATGTTATCACCAACAAAACAACGCAAGAGATTACCAAGAGTACGGTTAGTGACCTCGGTTTGGCCGTCGGTCTGCAGATGATACGCAGTGCTCATGTCCAAGTTCGTCCGGAGAAGCTTCCATAAAGATCGCCAAAAATGACTTAAAAACGTGTGTCACGATCAGAGACAATCGAGTGAGGCAAAACATGGAGACGATAAACTTCCCGAAAGAATAAAGTAGCCACATTGATCGCATCGGTCGTCTTCTTACATGGAATAAAATGGGCCATCTTAGAAAAACGATCCACCACCACAAAGATAGAATCAAAGCCCCGATGTGTCCGTGGAAGCCCCAACACGAAATCCATACTAAGGTCGCTCCATGGCTGTGTTGGTATTGGCAAGGGAAGATACAAACCGACATTAGAAGCTTTTCCTTTAGCCTGCTGGCAAGTGCGACAACGTTCAACAAAACGAGCTACATCACGTCGAAGAGACGGCCAAAAGTAAGAGACGGAAATCAGCTGAAGTGTACGATCGCGGCCAACATGTCCTTCATTGTGCAGTTCACAAATAATCTTAGCTCGCAAACTACATTCAGGTACACAAAGACAAAGGTCTTTAAAATGAAAACCGTCTTGGATCGTATAGTCATCCAGGAGACCCTGTTAAGCATCCACATAGACCCCCGCAAAGAAAGGATCAGACTTGTAAAGTTCCGCAAATGTTGCAAACCCGGGAACCATGGTATGGACCGTTGCAAGCAAAGTGTAGCGACGACTGAGAGCATCCGCGACACGGTTTGTCTTACCAGACTGGTGTCGAATAGAGAAGGTGAACTGCTGGAGAAATGATATCCATGAAGAATGTCTGGAAGACACCTTTACTTGACTATCAAGGTGACGAAGAGCATCGTGGTCCGTGAAGAGAACAAAATCGCGATACACCAAGTAGTGCCGCCAATGCTTAATAGCTTGCACAGTAGCTTAGAATTCAATATCATAGGTATTGTACCATATATGCGAACCCGACAACTTCTCGCTGAAATATGCTATAGGTCGACCATTTTGACTCAAAACGGCACCAATCCCAAGCTTAGATGCGTCGCAATGAAGCTCAAAAGTAAGGGAAAAGTCAGGAAGAACTAATATCGGAGCTGTAGTGAGTTTAAGCTTGATGAGTTCAAAATCTGATGCCGCCTCCAATGTCCATTCAAACCGGCCATTTTTCATGCAATTAGTGATAGGGGCCACAATAGAGCTAAAACTTTGCACAAAACGGCGATAAAAAGAAGCAAAGCCGTGAAAGCTGCGGACCTCCGTAATCGAACATGGTTGTTGCCTAGAACGTATCGCTTCTACCTTTTCACTATCCACCGATAATCCTTTATCAGAAACAACGTAGCCCAAAAACTTGACCTCCGGAGTACAAAATTCACACTTATGTTTTGGTGCATACAACTTCTCCCTTCGTAACACACGTAACACATCACGTAAGTGAGACACATGAAACGTTAGGGAAGAACTAAAAATAAGGATATCATCGAAATAAGCCACCACAAATTTGCCAATGAAAGGACGCAAGGCCTGGTTCATGATTCGCATAAATGTACTTGGAGCATTTGACAAGCCAAATGGCATGACAATCCACTCAAAAAGACCTTCCCGAGTTTTAAAAGCGGTCTTCTATTCATCGCCTGGACGAATACAAATTTGGTGATAGCCACTCTTAAGATCGATCTTGGAGAAAACTGTAGCTTTACCGATATGATCAAGGAGATCATCTAAGCGTGGAATTGGAAAACGATACCAAACCGTAATCTAGTTAATAACATGAATATCAACGCACATACGCCACGAACCATCTTTTTGGGAATAAGTAAAGCAGGAACAGCACAAGGACTAAGACTCTCGCGTATGTGTCCCTTACGAAGTAGGTCCTCAACGTGCCGACGTAATTCTTCATGTTCTTTTGGACTCATCCGATAATGTGGCTGATTGGGAAGAGTAGCTCCAGGAACGAGATCAATCTGATGTTGTATATCACGTAACGGTGGTAATTCTAATGACAAATCAACGGGAAAGACATCCACAAACTCAGGTAACACATCATTGATTTCGGATGCACCTTGAATGTTGAAGGAGACAGCGGAAGCTTGCTTGGGAGTAATGCAAACGCAAACCCTTCAGTCCGGAGTTCGTGCTCAAATGCAGCTTGACAACACAACATGTGATTTGTTGGACGTGCATGCAGAGCTGGAGAAGGTCGTGGTTGCTCTTCACGAGACGGTTTGAGCAAAGAATGCTCTTGAGATGGTAACAACACAATATTATGCGCCTCCCAATAAAATTGATACGTATTTTTCACACCATCTTGAATAAATTTTCGATCATACTCCCAAGTTCGCCCCAAAATGAGATGGCTAATATCAATGGGAGCCACGTCAAAATAAAAGCGATCCTTATAAAGCGGACCAATTGAAAATGGCACCAACGAACGCTGAGATACACGGGTTGCAATGCCATCTTGAAACCACTGAAGTGAATACAGTGAGGGGTGAGCTTCAACGGCTAAGCAAGGCTTTTTAACGGCCGACTCGGCAATGACATTACGACAGCTCCCTGAATCAATGATAAAAGTGCAAATCTTCCCAAGGATGGTACAAGTAGAACAAAAAATATTGGTGCGCAGCCAGTGTTCTTCTCGTTGTTGCGGCGTAAGACAAACATGATGAAGCACAAGGGAATTTCCCACATCACCCATTGTATGATGAATGAGCTCCTCGCGAACATCATCCTCATTCTCGGAACCATTAGACTCACAACCCAAGTCTTTCTCATCAGCAAGAAGACCCCAACGTGTCTGATTTGGGCACGCCATTTGACGGTGTCCAGGTTCACCGCAAGCAAAACAACGAAGAGCATTACGAACAGAACGGCGAAGGCCTTGTTCTTCCTCCTTCACAGTGGCGCGCGGTTCTGACTTTGACTGATCCTCACGCTGTAGCGGCGAGACTTGTTGGTCAGATGTACGCATACGGGAAGTAGAGGGGTTCCAAGAAACAGATTTTGTTGTTGCTCAAATGACGCAGCTCGACGATGAGCTTCAGCAACTGTAGTAGGATAAAACGGTATCAAGGCGTTCTGAAGTTGTGCACGTAGACCGCCAATAAACCGTGAGCCTAGCTGAACCGGAGTGTCGTAAGTTTTGATCCTTGTAAGCATCAAGTAGAAGTCTTTGGCATAATCATCCACTGAACGAGGACCTTGCTTCAAATTCTGAAATTTGGTGTATTGTAGTCGATCATAGTTATGAGGAAGGAAGGTCGCCTTCAGTGCCTTCTTCAATTTTTCCCAATAACGAATTGGTGCTTTACCGCTGTGAGCACGCGTCGCCTTTGTTTGTTGCCACCAAGAAGCAGCATGTCCTCGAAACTTGGTTGCGACTAACGCGACTTGACGATCATCAGGAACGCCTTTAAAATCAATTATTTCTTCCACGGCAAGTAACCAATCCAGCAATTGATCACCTCGGATGCCACCGTGAAACTCCGGAAGGTCAACACGAAACCTGTTTTCCCATCGTGTATCATGTTGTCGTTGTTCTTGTTGATGGTAGTTAGCTAACTCACGTTGATGATTGTGATCGACCAAAGGCATGTATGGCTCCTGTTGACGAGCTCCCTCAACGTGAACCTGAAGTTGGTCGTCGTTGCGTGCAGGCTGCTCTGGTGCAATCGCAGGTCACATGGCACCGTCACCAAGATGTCGAAGTAGGGTTTGGTTTAAATCGGTAAACGATTTCTGTAACGCAGCTTGAGAAGCGAGAAGCATATCACGAAATTCGACCCAATTGATGGTGGTGTCGTGTCCCTTATCTCCCACTGTTTCGGGTTTAGGAGGCATAGTGGAAATCAATTCAACGCCAGGAAAGAGAAGACTCTGATACTAAACTGATGCGGAGCAGAAGTACAAAGATAGGGAGGCGATGCTCTGTTTTGTGGTTAACGAAACAGAGCAAGAAAGAAGGTGGGTGATGATGCTCTGTTTTGTGCACGGTGGAACATACCAAGAGAGATGGTAACAAGAGATAGGATCGAGAGCGGATTTGTGTGATCCGATGTCGATGGAATTTGCTAATCCTCATTGCAGGGCTTCAAGACAAAGCTCTTTGGGTAGTTAAGAGTACCTCTTTTTTCTGGTTTTTTATTAATGCAATACTGAATGATTTACAATGCTGCTACAACCTCTATTTATAGGGATGTATGTAATTAAAAATAAGAACCCTAACCCTAGTAGAGAAACGACCAAATAAACCGATAATGCAATAAGACATGACGTAAAAACCGACTCAAATATCCTAAGCTTGATGGGCAAGAAAACCCATGAGAAAGCCCATCAAGAAGAGTGTTCGTGCTGCATCATTACTCGTATATAGTTGTGTAGGTTTGAAGTCAGATATGACTTTAATTGAAATGGTGGTTAAATCTCAAGAATGATTTATAAACTTCAATAGATAGATAACGATGTACACTCATAGGTCCATGTTCCAAAGATAAAAGAACCATGACAGTAGAGCTAGTTTTATTAATAAGAATAAACCAATCAAAATATTAATTACAGCAAATTTATGTATATGCAACATTATATTTCCATGTTGTATTAGAAATAAAAAGTGCAAGATAGATGTTACGAAAATTTCAAACTTGTTCAAGTTGCACAGGAATCAACCTTAATATAAAACCAAACCTTCATTCTAATCCTTTTTCACAAAACCAAACAAAAGTGTAGTAAACCCTTTATTTTCAAACCCTAATCACTTCTCTTTGTTTTACGAAATGGGTCGAGTACCAGATCAAACTCAGAGTCCAAGGACGAACAATAACTTTAGTCCGGTCTTTCATGCACAACATGAACCACCGGTTGACAAGAAACGGGTTGTGCAAGCTGAGCAGAGATATCCCAATATATAATGGTGGAATGGTTAACCAATCAAACCAAGTACCGATGAGACCAGGTCAACCTACGTATATCAATCAAGGCGCAACAGTTAACCAACCATATGGAGTATCAATGGCCGGACCGGTCCATACTCAACCATCGAACTGGACTTCAGGCCTATTTGATTGCATGAACGACAGCGAAAATGGTTAGGGATCATTTTTTTTTTTTTGAATAATTCTATGTTGAAGGTCCATCGTTTACATTACAATATGATTCTTATGTCTTTTTTGTGTGTTTTGAATCAGTTCTCATCACATGTTGCTTTCCATTCATCACGTTCGGACAGATCGCAAAGGTTATCGATGAAGGAGCGACTAGTAAGTATACATGCATTCGATTTTTTTTAGTATGTGCATTGGATCGAAGACGAATATAATTCAAAAATAAAATATATTCAATTCGTTAGCAAATATATCCATGTTTAGCAAAAAAATTGCACATAACGTTCTACTTTGATACTGTCTTGTCTTGTATACATATAAATATATCACGTATATAAATATAAATATTGTAGGCGCATGCGTAAACATATATTATGATTGGTGTAAGAAAAATCCATCAGATTATGATTGTCAAATTGGACAAAAATTGCGGGATAATAAAAAAAAACAAAAATTTATTAATCACAAGATCGTTCGAAATCGTGATTTATGCTAATTTTGAATTGTAAAACCAAGATAAAGTTTTGTAGGTTTACGTATATATGTGTGTGATGTGTAGGTTGTGGGACGGCTGGAATGTTGTATGGATTGATACGTTGTTTGTTTGCGATACCGTGTGTGTATACATGCACATTCCGGACCAAGCTGCGAAGCAAGTACGGGTTACCAGATGCTCCAGCTCCATATTGGATCACTCATTGCTTTTGCGAATATTGTGTTCTTTGCCAAGAATATCGTGAACTCAACAATCGTGGCCTTGACCCTTCCATTGGTAAAATCATCCAGCTCTTAGATCTCTCTAAAAATAATCTCAACTTACTGTATAAAGTATTTTATTAAACGATTTATTTGACTTAAAATTGTATATCATATATATTGGTGTATATAGGATGGATTGGCAATGTGCAAAAGCAGCGAATGGGTCAGCAACAAGAGATGATGGCTCCTCCGACCGGTCAACGAATGATGGGTTGACTTGGATATAAATATTTTACACCAATATGCTCCTTATTTGAGTTATTTTCTCTCTCTCTTCCTTCTCTATGTATTTGTTTTATTTCACGACCAAAACAGCTTTTTTTTTTTTTTTGTGGGTGGCCATGAGCTATAATAATCTATATGCCATAGTTGTTGTTGCTATATAAAATTTCTTATTATATCATGTTTGTGTGAATCACTGAATCTACATATTTATCTTTTCAATTCTAATCTATCTTTAAGGGCAAGAACATCTAGCCGGTAATCATCTCCAACCTGCATCAATACAAGAAAGATTCATCAGATTCACAGTAACCAATTGTGCAGCATATGAACATCTAGAAATGATCAGACATAGACATAAATGACAGAGCAGAGAAAACAAAACAAATGGCTCTCACCTCTCCACTATCATAACAATCCATGGTGAATCGATTAACATGAACTTCGGTATTGAGAAAAAAAAAAAAAAACAAACAATTAGGGAAGACATCACCCATGGCACAATTTAGCCCTTCAAGGAATTGTGACCGAACCTCTAAAGTAAATTGTATCTTTGTGGATGTATAAATCTCTCAGCATTCCGTCAAGATGCCCGCAAAGTGAGACTGAGAGACCTCTTCTGACTCGCTAGAGATTGCAGGGGTGGTAGCTATTGTGACTTGTGACTCCAATGTCACAATACGCCAACCAGGAGCTGCGGTAAAATGCGGTCAGCAATCTGATGTGCCTATGCGGACTTATTTACATCGAGGAACCAAATCAGTGAATAAACAAGGCTTATCTTTTCCTACTCATTCTGCTAGGGATCCTTCTAGAGATCAGAGTAAGAAGTCTCAATCCCAACATTAATGTCAGGTTTCTGCTGGAATGTTCTCTTTTCAATGCCAAATGACAAGTCGTCGGGGTTAGATGGGTTCACATCGGAGTTTTATAAAAAAAAACAAAAAAACATGGGATCTCTTGGGAGCTGAGTTCGTCCTAGCTATGCAATCATTTTTTGCTAAAGGTTTCCTGCCAAAAGGTACAAATTCTACAATACTAGCCTTAATTCCCAAGAAGGTATCTGCTATGGAAATGAAAGATTATCTCCCCATCTCATGTTGTAATGTGATATATAAAGTTATTTCAAAGATCATTGCTAACCGACTTAAGAGGGTGTTGCCTAAGTTTGTTTCTACGAATCAGTCTTAATAATCAGTCTGTTGTTGATTGAGAATGTGCTTCTGGCTACTGAGCTGATCAAGAATTATCATAAGAAGTCCCTCTCTGGTCGCTGTGCTATTAAGATTGATATTTTCAAAGCATTTGATTCTGTCCAATGGTCGTTTATAATATTTCATATGGTAGTTATATTGTTCAGGTTTCACCTTTTTCTAATTCTACAAAAACATATGTAAAATATTAAAACAACACTTTTTGTTAATCTGAGGAAACATGATTTGTGATTATGATTTATGGAAGAGATTCTTTGACTTAAAAATAATGGAAGCTTACCTGAAAATTTGGTGAACCTCAAGTAAGGTAGGTTCATGTACAAATCTCATGTAAAGCTATTGGACTGTTCACTGTTTAAAGTCAAGAAACGATCCATTTATTTCCTTTTGTTAGAAAAACTCATTATTTCCAAAAAATTACGTACAAAACTTTAGTTAAAGTAGTTTACAACTGTGAGGTTTCCGATCGCAAAGTCTCAAATTCTCAATGCTCCCAAGTCACGCGACAATGATACAATGAATGTGATATCATAATGACCAGTATAAACTATTCGATAGCTTCAACAATAGTCAAAGCCTTTGATCCCGAAATTGCATTATGGCGAAACAATTATGTGAATTTGCAGATTATTGCTAATCACATTATTTTTTTAGAGTGTACTTGTAAATTTAGTGCTATCAATAAACAAATTTTATGTTTTGTGCACGAATTTTTGGTTGAATTTTAATGGTTGGGTGACGTCAGTCCACTTTTTTCCACAAATTCGTTAAAAATCGATATATACTTTAGATTATGTAACGATCAATGTAAATGTATAACGTCAATTTTTCAATTCTCTCTTGGAGCCGAACTCAATACTTTTAGTTTACGTGGGCCAAACTCTATACTTTAGTTTACGTGAATATGATATCTCGCTGTTGAAAACTAATTGGAGGTGGCGGGCTGGCGGCATATCAACAGTTCCTAAAAATAAAGAACAAAAAATAGTATACGTCTACCATTGTTTTCCACGTATACTAATCTTACTTATACACTATAAATACTCTTAAACCCTATACCAGACTTTATCATGATCATCACCATATTAAATACATACCAACATTAGTTAATAAATTCGTTTTACGTAATATATACAAATCATTTCATCATGGTGATGGCTAAGAACCGCACCAAGTTCTACGTAGCGTTTCTTGTTGTTTTGATAGTGGTGGGATCTGTGTTACTAACCATTGAAGGACGACCGGTCAAGGATAGTTCGAGATCCTCGACCCAATTAACAGATTCATCTGTGTTCAATGGAAGCGTAATGTCCTCGTTTAAACCAGTCGAGTCTTCGGTACAAGATATGTCCTGGTTAGACACAGTGAAACAGTCCGGGCCAAGCCCAGGGGTTGGGCATCATCGAGCTAAGGGCTACAAAATGTTTGGACGAGCTGAAGATTCTGGTCCTAGTCCTGGTGTTGGACACTAAAAATAACAAACCTCATGAATTGGATTTATATTGTAACACCTTTACGCACCATGCATGTTTAATAGCCTCTATGATGTAATATTCTCTTCTTTTTTTTTTACTTCACTATCACATGTCCCTACATAAGAATCATTAAATCAAAGTCTTACTTTGAGATTAAAAGAAAAAGGAGACTGGATATATTATAAGCCTTTGTTTTCAATTTTTAAGCCTTGCCTTTAATTAGATCTTCACAACTTTAATTCCCAAAAGACATGGAAAGTAAGGAGGTGAATTCTAAGTTCCATGGAGCACCCAATATCAAAGATTGTGGTGAATTCCTACTATAACACAATATAGCAAGGTGATTTCTAGATTTAAATTATTGTGAACATGACGTTTTTGTTTATAGTCTTTTAATCTTTTATTATAGTAAACAAACATATATATAAAAGAGAAGGAAAATGAAACAGAATGTTAAAAATATAAACGAAAAAAGGAATTGATGGTTAATCACAAATTCATCCACCCGACCCAAGGCAAATGACTTATAGATGTAACATGTTGTAATCGAAATTCTGTTAGCATCGTTTTTAATTTATTTGAAATTTGTATGTTTTAATATGTAGCCGATGTTACAATCGTATCAGTAACTACATCACATCAGTTTTAAAAATGATGAACTCGTAGAATTTTTTTTTCTTTTGGGTCAAAGATGAACTCGTAAATTTGTGTTGATCTTTTCTAAGTAATGTAAGTTAATATCAATTCTAAGTACATGAATTATGTTAACACCCTTATAGTATGGATTAGCAATTTCTAGTGATTGGCTCGGTCTTGACAAAATCAAAAACGGAGGTTAGCCCTAGCCGCTCTCTGGCACAACCCCCGATACCTCTTCCTCTCGCGGCGTTGGTTCCGATCGGCATCGCTGGGCCATTGGTCTCTCATCTCCGTCTCTTCTTCTCTCTTCTAAGCTTGTTCTGGTCCTTTTTTAGTCCCTTCGAAGTTTTTTTGAGATCCACAATTTCGACTTTGTTCATGCGTCAGCTTCAGGCCCCCTTCCCCCTCCCTTCCCAGCTGGTGGTTCTTCTCGACGAGGCCTTTCTCTCGAGTCCCAGCCCCTATGACTGGTTCACGCTCCTGATGACTGGCCTGCTTTTGCTAATTTCCTGGAAGATCTTCTCTGTCTCTAGTCTGCTTTGTCAAAACCCTTAAGATGTATAAAAGGTTTCTTATTCATAATGTTGCACAAATGTGCCTTATATAGTAGATACAATATTTGACCTAAGGAAGTAAACATAAATAACCAAACTATACAAGTCGATATAGTATTTATACAATAGAATCCTGGCTCGTAATACCCCCCCTTAAGGTGGAGTGTGCAGGTCCCGAATACCCACCTTAAGCTTAAAATCGTCAAACTCTTTACGACCAAGAGCCTTCGTGAGAATATCAACCAATTGCACCTTAGTCGAAACATGTTGCGGAGCAATGACACCACGGACAATCTCATCACGAATGAAATGACAATCTGATTCGATATGCTTTGTCATCTCATGAAAAACCGGGTTCTTACTCAAATGAATAGCCGACTCATTATCACAATATAGAGAAACCGGAGCTGAGCAATCAACCCCCATGGAAACAAGAACCTCGCGCAACCATAGAAGCTCACACACTGTTTCGGACATAGCCCGATATTCAGCCTCACAGCTCGTACACACAGCCGAAGGATCTCGTAGTGGAGGAGATGAATAAGTACGTGGATCCACACGAACCGCGAAACTAGCCCCTCATTCCGTTCTTCCATCAACCTACCCGCTCTCTTTGATTCCTCATCTTGAGAAACAACTTGATACGCCTCATCAAGAGATGGAAGTGGATCACGCGATAAAAGAGAAGATTTTACCGCGCCAAATACACTCTCATCAAGACCCATGAGGAATTGGTGTAACTTATCTTCTTCACGTTCCTTGGCAATCTCCTCAGCTGTCTTCGCACGTTGGAAATCAGCAAGACTTGTCCATAGTTTTGTAAGTTTCCCATAATAAGCTTCCACCGCGGAACCCTTTTGTTGACAATTAGCCAACTCAGTCTTCAAACGCTGGACTCTTTGGTCATTCTTCACCGAGAATCGCTTTTGTATGTGAGTCCATAAATCAGAGGCAATTTCATGATGCGAGAGGGAGCTACTCAAATCCGGTGCTACAGTTTGTCGCATCCAAGACACCACCATAGCGTTATTAGCCCACCAATCCTCAAGGTCATCGGACTCATCATCAGGTTTGGGGATAGTCCCATCCGCAAAACCAAACTTTTTCCTTGCTCTCAACGCAAGACGTAAGTTCATAGCCCACTCATCGTTATTGGATCCACGAAGTTGTGGTTGTGAGATCACGGATCCTGGGTTATCTCCAGCCGAGAGATCATAGGGATCGATTCTACGTCGGGTAGACTCAAGAAGAGACTTAGAACCCAAAGTCAGCGTCGAAGCAACCTTAGAAACAGATTGATCGTCCGTCATAGTTCCAAGAAAAATATATTGACAGAACGATCGATATACCAAGGTCAAAGGGAAAGAAAGAAATCAAAAAAAACAAGAAGAACAGAGTTCTCCAAGCAAAAACAGAGGATCGAATAACCTAAAAAATTAGGTTTAGCTCTGATACCATGTCAAAACCCTTAAGATGTATAAAAGGTTTCTTATTCATAATGTTGCACAAAGTGTGTCTTATATAGTAGATACAATATTTGACCTAAGGAAGTAAACATAAATAACCAAACTATACAAGTCGATATAGTATTTACACAATAGAACCCTAGCTCGTAATATGTTTTCCCTCATTTCTCCCTGTCCAAGATTTCACACTCAGAGAATTTGAAGGCGGATTGTCTTGTCCGGTCGTCTAGATCTTTACTTTCTGCATCCTCTTTTGTAAACTCTTTTTCTCCACTTTGGGTTACCAACTTTGGAGTTTCCATTTAATTAATTTTTGGTTGAAAAAAAAAAATCTAAATTTCAAATACTAAACTCTACCCTTAAAAACTATAACCTAAATGTAAAATAGAGAATTCAAACCTCAAACAAAATTTTAAAAATTAATTTAACATATTGTAATTGTGTAAAAGAAAGACAAAAATGAAAAAGTTCAAAAAAAATGTATTTTTGAAAAGAAATATTTCAAAAATGGCATTTTTAACAAATTCTCTTTCTATAAATCATATGTACAATCACAGCATCTAAACGTGGCCAATAATTTCCTCCATCTTTGGTTCTCCTTCAACTAGAATCCATCGGTGATCAATGGTGAAGAAGATTCTCTTTTCATCTTCAATGGGCTAATTGAGTTATTCTCTTTTTCTTTTACCAATATTTTGATGGTTCTATTCAAGTTGAGTCGTCCAGTAGATTGTAAATTTATAACATTTTCTTATCTATTGTGGGCCGTCTAAAACTTAATTAGTAGAAGATTCCTCATATTCACGGTTAGTTTGATTATCCTTTCTCGACGTATTAAAGTTTACGATATCAATATTAACATGCTGCATACATTTCGATCTGCGTCGTATACTTATATCCAATTATATGCTCTCTATTATATGTGGTTACTTAGCTGGCAGTGTCAGTAGACCTGGACCATTTTCACAATTGGCTCTAACCTTTTTAAAATAGGGTTCTAGACTTTTAGATTTAATCAAATTAGTCACTCACATAACATAAGCTTTCTCATGTGTGTTTTAAATATAATATCAAAAGCTTTTGACTCATATTTCTTTTCGTAGGAAAAACGACAACTAACCTTTTATCGTGATGCATAATTAACTAATATCTTAGCCTTTGTTCGAGCCATTTTAAAAAAAAAAAATTGAGTTACTAATTACAAGAACAAGATAAACATGCATGCACAAACGTCGTCTTGTTTCCATTTTATCACATTAAAACTCACAAATAATTATATATAAAAAAAACCCAAATACTACTATTAGAAAACTAAAGAGACCCTGGAACTCATCCGACAGTGGCAGTAATTGTTAAGGATTTTGGGAATAATTCATATTTTATTTGAGAATATTTATTTTTCTATATTGTTAGAAGATAACAAATACTGTAAGACGCACACAACAACGAAAACAAAAGAAGGATGAGCTGGGAAGCACGTGTGAGGGAGAGAGAAGCACGTGCAACAAAGACAGTGCAGGGTTGACCGGAGACCGTAGGGTCGCGAGAAGTGGGAGACGCACTGTCCCCTACACAGGCCTTTTACGACATCGTTTTCGCCTTTATGAACAAAACTAACAAATATTTCTTTGAATTTTAGGATTATTATTTCTATTTTTTTGGGGGATTATTATTTGAAAATTAGTCAATAACTCCATCCAACTGCTAATATCATGCTAAATATTTGTATTGATTACAGTTAAATTCCAAAACAATTTAGCATCGTAGATATGATTTAGAGTTGATGAAAATATATATATATATATATATATATATAGCAAAAAGAAGATATTTATTAATGATTAATGATGGACCAACCTCTTTTGTAATTGTTTTAATCACTTGGACCAAGCTGGACCCAATTTTTTAACATTCATGTCCTCACTGTTCATAAGATTCTTTGACCGTTTGACTCATCCAATTTTTTTTGGCTGCAAGTCCGGCGTTTAAAAACATACTTTGTGGTGGTTGGACTTATATAATTATGTAATACTGCATCAGCGTGGCATACATTTGTAAATCAAATAAATAAATTACTTATATATACTAAAATGAGTTGGTTATTTGGTAGAGGACATACGGTCGTGGGAGCTCTACTAATTTTAGTGCCTCTCCTTCCCAATCATTCGGTTGGTATATAATGTGTAACTGTAGGATAACCAGTTTTGTGTGTGTTTGTGTGCAAATTATAGATACGATCACCAGTTAATTATAACCGTAAGTCTTGCAACATCATGCTACGTAAAATAGTCACAATCCATCATACCTAATTGGTCTAATATATCATATCAAAGAAATGTATGTATGTATTATATCCATGCACAAACGTCCACGAGAATATATAAATGTATGTATTATATCCATGCACATCTTGTTTAGCTTCTATAATTAGTTTAGAATGTTGTTATGATGGCATTGATGCTATATAATTTTGCCAATGAATTGAAGGAGTGGCTGGTTTTATTTAAATACAGAAAACATTTTATTAGATTGACAACGTTGTCAAGGTCTATAGACAAAAGCAACTTTAAAGTTCTAAATCCTAATTTGAAACTAAACAAGAAACATTGACGTATTTCGATGATTTGACAGTTATATAAAGAAATGAAACTTATAAAAAGTGAAAAAGGAAGGTGTAAAATTTCCATCAGCGGCGTAAATTTGAAACCAGTAAAAAAAAAAAGTTATTCTATAAAAGACAAAACAGGCAAACTATTTATATGGTCTTGTTATGATCTATTTTGGTTAGAGAGATTAGATAGGCTTTGATGTAACACAAGTAAGTGGGAGCTGTCTCGTGTGGGTCCTGATTTCGTTCCCTGTCTTTCGCACTTTGGTTTGACCAAAATTTATAATTATATTATACTATACAACACACGATTCAGTATTTTATTTAACATTCGTCGTATAAATATGGTAGATAATAATAAATTCGGGTGGTTGTGGTTACTGTATACAACTGGTGGGATGATTGTCGATTATATTAGTAGTATAATTTTGTTAAAAAATAATTAAGATACTAAAACATAGTATATATTTATTACTAGAACTGATTTCATTTTTTTTTTGTAATATACACTTGTAAGATTAGATATTTTCTTCTAACAGGAAAAAAAATTGCGACTTTTAAAACCATGCGTCTGAAAGAAAATATTAAAACTTGGGACCTTTAAGGGCTATAAAAACGGAATAAGTGCCATTAGTGTTAATGACGAACGAATCCAACAAAATAGTACAAGCGATTATGACCTAAACCTCAACCAAATGCAAACACTATACAGTATATCTAACATCTCTACTAGGCCAAAAATAATAATGAAACCTAGCAAAACTTAGACTATTTCATATACACCCTCTTCTTAATACTATATTCGTTCTGTTTTTTTTTTTTTTTTTTTTTTAAAAACCAAAAAAAAAAATATTCGTTCTGTTTTATGAATACTTTTTTTATATATAATGAATCACAAATTAAAAATACTCCTAGTGAGGTTAATTCAAAAATAAAGCCAAAAACGAACAAACAAAGAGTTATAAAAGCCACACGTGTGGCGCATAGCCTGCGCAGATAAGGTCCTTCTCCTTCGTCTTCCTTCCTTCCTTCCTTCCTTCTCTCTCAGTTCCAAAATTCCTCAAAGCTCAGAAAAAAAGAAAAAAATAATGCCGGGGAATTTAGAGCCGTTGGATCTCGGAATCCAAATACCATACCATTTCAGATGCCCAATCTCACTCGACCTAATGTCCGATCCCGTTACCATCTCCACAGGTCAAACCTACGACCGCACCAGCATCGACTCATGGATCGCTATGGGCAACACCACTTGCCCCGTCACACGCGTCTCTCTCTCCGACTTCACTCTCATCCCTAACCACACTCTCCGCCGTCTCATCCAAGAATGGTGCGTCGCTAACCGCTCCAACGGCGTTGAACGGATCCCTACTCCTAAACAACCTGCGGATCCTATCTCCGTTAGGTCTCTACTCAGCCAAGCTTCCGCAATTACCGGAACTCACGTCTCTGTTCGCTCCCGCGCCGCCGCGATTCGTCGTTTGAGAGGATTGGCTAGAGATAGCGAGAAGAATCGCGTTTTGATCGCTGCTCATAACGCCAGGGAGGTTCTGGTCAGGATTCTGTTTGCCGATGTTGAAACGACGTCGTCTTCGTCGGAACTTGTTTCTGAGTCGCTCGCTCTTTTGGTTGTATTGCATATGACGGAGACGGAGTGTGAGGCTGTAGCTTCGGATCCGGGTCGGGTCGGGTTTATGACCCGGTTGTTGTTTGATTCCTCGATTGAAATTAGGGTTAACGCCGCGGCGTTGGTTGAGATGGTGCTGACCGGATCCAAATCGACGGATCTGAAATTGGTGATTTCCGGATCCGATTCGATTTTCGAAGGCGTTCTCGATCTTCTCAGGAATCCGATTTCGTCGCGGCGAGCTTTGAAGATCGGAATCAAGGCCATCTTCGCTCTCTGCCTCGTGAAACAGACGAGACATCTCGCGATCTCCGCCGGAGCTGCGGGGATTTTGATCGACCGTCTCGCGGCGGATTTTGACAGGTGCGATACGGAGAGAGGTTTAGCGACGGTGGAGCTACTCTGCCGGTTACCGGAAGGATGCGCGGCGTTTGGCGAGCACGCTTTGACGGTGCCGCTTATGGTGAAGACAATACTGAGGGTTTCGGATAGAGCGACGGAGTACGCGGCGGGAGCGTTGTTGGCTCTGTGTACGGCGGAGGAAAGGTTTAGAGATGAGGCTGCGGCGGCGGGGTTGGTGACGCAGTTGTTGCTTCTGGTGCAGAGTGATTGTACGGAGAGAGCGAAGAGGAAAGCTCAGATGCTTTTGAAGCTTCTCAGAGACTCTTGGCCTGACGATTCTTCTACCGTTAACTCCGACGATTTTGGTCGTACTGAAGTGGCGCCGTTTTGAATTTTTTTTTTTTTTTTTTACATTTTGTTTAACACGTTATTAATTCTTTGTTAGAAATTTTAGTGTAGTCTTAATTATGTAATTAATTTTTTAAAACCCCAAAAGAAAGAAGGAATCAATAGTCTTTTTGCCTAATTATTTCTTAGATTTTTTGGTTTAAGTTTATAAAAATTGTGAGCCAAAACCATGTATGTTTATAATTGGGAAAGTTGTTAAAATGCATAACGGAAGCAGCTGTAAATCGTCGTCCAGTATGGTTAATTCAGAGGAATCAATTTTATTTTGTAAGTATCTTTAGTTTCAAGTGATTCATTTGTTTAGTATGCTAAAGGTAGATGAATGACTTGTTTTTTAAGCAGTTTGATTCGTAAATCTACTATCAGCCGGTAGGTATGCATTATATTTTTATTATTTTCTCATTGATGCGCACTTATAAGGTATGTAATTAAGACTATATGTTAATCATTTTATCGACTTTGAGACAAAGGGGTGGAAAACAGAGATGATCTCGAGTCTTGTTGATCCTGCGGATGTGCCTCTAATTTTGGGACTTAAACCGAGCAGGACATTCCAAGAGGATGACTATGTCTGGGTACATAACAAGTCGGGTCAATACACAGTTAAATCAGGATACTTGATAGCCACACAACTGCACCATGATGTTTTAGACGTATCAGAGCCAAGTACCACAAGGCTAAAAAGTCATGTGTGGAAACTTCATTCATCTAGGAAGATTAAACATTTCATATGGCAAGCGATATCCGGGTGTATCTCTACAAATAGTCGGCTCGCAGACAGGCATTGTGGAAAAGATGAACGTGTGGTGGAGAAGTGGAATCAATAAATCACGTACTCTTCGAATGTCCTCCAGCTGCACAAGTTTGCGCCCTCTCGGGGATCCCGTCAAATCTGGGTGTTTTCCCGTGTCAAGCTCTGTTCTCTAACTTTGATTTCCTCTTCTGGCACGCTAAAGACCTGGGATCAGAGGATGAGCATTTACACAATTTCCCTTGGATAGTCTGGTATATATGGAAGGCACGAAACGACAAAGTCTTTAATAACCGAGAGATCCTCCCGACTGACACACTAAGTATTGCTCTCTCAGAATCGAAAGCATGGAAGATAGCTCAAATAGTGGAGGAAACCGGAAATGGGGAAGCCATGACACCAGGCTTTCTCCCGGAATGCTTGGTTTGTCAAGTAAATGGATCATGGCGACAGGAGGACAATGCTACAGGTATAGGATTTCGGTTGTCTAGCCCTGAGCCTCTTTGGGGTTTAAAAGCTGTATCATGCCTACTATCCCCTCTCCACGCGGAATTAGAGGCTTTGAGTTGGGCTATGGAGAGAGTTCTTTCTATGGGATATGCTAGGGTCCACTTTGAGACACATTGTCAAGAGATTGCGAGCGTTATTGATGAATCAAAAGATTGGCCGGCGTTTGCCTCGGAGCTTGATTCTTTTCATTCTTTGCGTAAAAGGTTTACTATGTTCTCTATTGGCTTTATTTCTAGAACAAACAATGTCCGTGTCGACTGCATTGCGAAAGCGGCTCGAACACGGGGTTCTCTCTTTTCCCATGTAAGTCCGCAGGTTCCGGATTGGTTCGCTCATCAGGCTATCCTATTTGAACCGGCTTAATAAAATATGGAGTTTTTGAGGTCAAAAAAAAAAAAAAAAAAAACGGAAGTACACAACTTTTTTCGTAGACTATATAATTTTTATAAGTT
>NC_025687.1:23847480-23866869 GCF_000633955.1 Camelina sativa | reverse complement strand
TTTTTGAGGTCAAAAAAAAAAAAAAAAAAAGTATTTATGCAAAATTGCAAATGCAATGCAAGTTGTTAGGTAAGTAATTTTCATTTTGGTTGTGATTTAAATTTTAATAGATTAACAATATTTTTAACATTATACATTAGTTTGCTTTTATTTATGATTTCCAAAACATTGATGTTGATTTATAATTCTCAGTGTGATCCTAGCTTGAAGTTTGTTGCAAAACCAAAGCCCATATATATATATATATATTTATATAATTTGTTTTATTGGTTGGTTCAAGGCTAACCCTATATGAACAAAATAATAATCAGTACATAATCAGATATCACAGCTTAAGGGTCCGACCGATTTAAACGTAGCGGTTGTGGTTGCGGGAGATTGCGGAAGCAGATGTTTGCGGTTTCAAGCGTTTAGCGTTTTAAGATCGATGTTGACCATAAGATGAAAAAATTGGATTAGATGATCCATTATGAAACCCATACCCCATAAGGTATGAGTTTATTAGCTCTTTAAATTTGTGTCAACAATCAAAACTGATAATTATTAATTAACAACTATAACCAAATCGATGAAGATCTAGCCAAAACTAGCATCTCTAGAGTCTTCTTTCCAGGCAGCATTCATACAATATCTCACTGTGTCTGATCCCCATTCAGGTCTTTGGTGGTACGGAATAGCGTGCAATCTAGGGTTTTCTGAGGTTTTGCTTAAGTACCATTCTCGGGTTTGGGTGATGGCCTGTGATGTGAACGCCGGACGACCTAGAGGCTCGGACGGAGTTCTACGTCGTTGGACGGACGGGAAAAACAAGTACTTTTCTCGGACAAAGGGAGGTGGGATGAAAGTAGAGAGAGAATGAGTTATGGAGGCAAGTTATGAGGGGAAATGGACGGATAGAATATGGAATAGAACGGAGGGTAATGTAAGACAGATGGTACGGACGGCTGAATGCGATAGCATACGGCTGAACGCGATAGCATACGGCTGAACGTGATAGCGGACAGACGGACCGGGGAGTACAGACGGTGGCTAGCGAACCGAGTAAGAAACTCGTCCTCGGTTCTCTAGAGGATGAGGGAGTCGAAGTGAGACACAACTAACGATCTGAATCGGACGTCGTGCGGTGTCGATGGTACGGATTGAACAGGTGGTGTACACGAGCGGTGGTGAGCGTCGTACGCCGACTAGAAGAAGAGCGATCCCGGATCAATCCTTCTAGGGTTTCTTTCAGGCTAAATCCCGGACTTTGTTGCGAGAAAGAGGGTTGAGACAAGAAGCAAAGATTCTCTCTTTGGAAAATTATGATTTCATTCAAGTCTGAAGAGTCTAAGCTAGGGGCGTTGGAAGTTTAAATAGTATAAGGGTTTAGAGGGGACTAGGGACACGCAGACTCGCTATGGTCCGCACATGTTGCCCTTGACGCGTCTCCACAAACAGTAAACAANGGACAAAGGGAGGTGGGATGAAAGTAGAGAGAGAATGAGTTATGGAGGCAAGTTATGAGGGGAAATGGACGGATAGAATATGGAATAGAACGGAGGGTAATGTAAGACAGATGGTACGGACGGCTGAATGCGATAGCATACGGCTGAACGCGATAGCATACGGCTGAACGTGATAGCGGACAGACGGACCGGGGAGTACAGACGGTGGCTAGCGAACCGAGTAAGAAACTCGTCCTCGGTTCTCTAGAGGATGAGGGAGTCGAAGTGAGACACAACTAACGATCTGAATCGGACGTCGTGCGGTGTCGATGGTACGGATTGAACAGGTGGTGTACACGAGCGGTGGTGAGCGTCGTACGCCGACTAGAAGAAGAGCGATCCCGGATCAATTTTTCTAGGGTTTCTTTCAGGCTAAATCCCGGACTTTGTTGCGAGAAAGAGGGTTGAGACAAGAAGCAAAGATTCTCTCTTTGGAAAATTATGATTTCATTCAAGTCTGAAGAGTCTAAGCTAGGGGCGTTGGAAGTTTAAATAGTATAAGGGTTTAGAGGGGACTAGGGACACGCAGACTCGCTATGGTCCGCACATGTTGCCCTTGACGCGTCTCCACAAACAGTAAACAAGTCGCCCTCTATGTGGTTTAAACAAGGCCACACACGTCACACTATTCCAATGTTCACAAGGGAAGACTCTAGATAAAATCAAAACGCAAAGTTTAAAGAAAAAGACAATAGAAAGGCCACGTCCTTAGGCCGAGCTCGGATTGCCACATCACTGATGTTAAACGCGGCGTTGCATGCGTCCTCGGGTTAAACGCAGCATTGTGCGGTAGGACTCGTCGCCTCGTTAAAACCANATGAGGGAGTCGAAGTGAGACACAACTAACGATCTGAATCGGACGTCGTGCGGTGTCGATGGTACGGATTGAACAGGTGGTGTACACGAGCGGTGGTGAGCGTCGTACGCCGACTAGAAGAAGAGCGATCCCGGATCAATTTTTCTAGGGTTTCTTTCAGGCTAAATCCCGGACTTTGTTGCGAGAAAGAGGGTTGAGACAAGAAGCAAAGATTCTCTCTTTGGAAAATTATGATTTCATTCAAGTCTGAAGAGTCTAAGCTAGGGGCGTTGGAAGTTTAAATAGTATAAGGGTTTAGAGGGGACTAGGGACACGCAGACTCGCTATGGTCCGCACATGTTGCCCTTGACGCGTCTCCACAAACAGTAAACAAGTCGCCCTCTATGTGGTTTAAACAAGGCCACACACGTCACACTATTCCAATGTTCACAAGGGAAGACTCTAGATAAAATCAAAACGCAAAGTTTAAAGAAAAAGACAATAGAAAGGCCACGTCCTTAGGCCGAGCTCGGATTGCCACATCACTGATGTTAAACGCGGCGTTGCATGCGTCCTCGGGTTAAACGCAGCATTGTGCGGTAGGACTCGTCGCCTCGTTAAAACCATCTCCGGTAAACCTCATGGGAAAACCCCGAAGTAAGGAAAAAGAGTACGAGTCATGATCCTACTGTCTTTGGCGTCCTCATCCTTGGGTAAGGACGAAGGCCGTACANAGCGGTGGTGAGCGTCGTACGCCGACTAGAAGAAGAGCGATCCCGGATCAATTTTTCTAGGGTTTCTTTCAGGCTAAATCCCGGACTTTGTTGCGAGAAAGAGGGTTGAGACAAGAAGCAAAGATTCTCTCTTTGGAAAATTATGATTTCATTCAAGTCTGAAGAGTCTAAGCTAGGGGCGTTGGAAGTTTAAATAGTATAAGGGTTTAGAGGGGACTAGGGACACGCAGACTCGCTATGGTCCGCACATGTTGCCCTTGACGCGTCTCCACAAACAGTAAACAAGTCGCCCTCTATGTGGTTTAAACAAGGCCACACACGTCACACTATTCCAATGTTCACAAGGGAAGACTCTAGATAAAATCAAAACGCAAAGTTTAAAGAAAAAGACAATAGAAAGGCCACGTCCTTAGGCCGAGCTCGGATTGCCACATCACTGATGTTAAACGCGGCGTTGCATGCGTCCTCGGGTTAAACGCAGCATTGTGCGGTAGGACTCGTCGCCTCGTTAAAACCATCTCCGGTAAACCTCATGGGAAAACCCCGAAGTAAGGAAAAAGAGTACGAGTCATGATCCTACTGTCTTTGGCGTCCTCATCCTTGGGTAAGGACGAAGGCCGTACAGACGGTCTTGTCGATGGTTGCCTTGGCCGAGTCGATCTCTTGGTCCTCTTGGACGAATGTTTGGACGAAGTGGTTGATCCTTTGCTTGGAAGCCTNAGAAGCAAAGATTCTCTCTTTGGAAAATTATGATTTCATTCAAGTCTGAAGAGTCTAAGCTAGGGGCGTTGGAAGTTTAAATAGTATAAGGGTTTAGAGGGGACTAGGGACACGCAGACTCGCTATGGTCCGCACATGTTGCCCTTGACGCGTCTCCACAAACAGTAAACAAGTCGCCCTCTATGTGGTTTAAACAAGGCCACACACGTCACACTATTCCAATGTTCACAAGGGAAGACTCTAGATAAAATCAAAACGCAAAGTTTAAAGAAAAAGACAATAGAAAGGCCACGTCCTTAGGCCGAGCTCGGATTGCCACATCACTGATGTTAAACGCGGCGTTGCATGCGTCCTCGGGTTAAACGCAGCATTGTGCGGTAGGACTCGTCGCCTCGTTAAAACCATCTCCGGTAAACCTCATGGGAAAACCCCGAAGTAAGGAAAAAGAGTACGAGTCATGATCCTACTGTCTTTGGCGTCCTCATCCTTGGGTAAGGACGAAGGCCGTACAGACGGTCTTGTCGATGGTTGCCTTGGCCGAGTCGATCTCTTGGTCCTCTTGGACGAATGTTTGGACGAAGTGGTTGATCCTTTGCTTGGAAGCCTTGGATGAGCTCTTGCTCCGCGTGGTTGCACCGGGAGTGATCCTCGGCATGCTGGCTCCAAGTTGTTCCGTGGGTGATACACATGTTCCGTTGGTGTCCAGGCCTGGTGCGAGTGTTCCTGGTCGCGTCTTCGGTCCGGTGCTCACATCAGCCTGGGTCGAATATGAGGTTATTGCAGCTAGTCCAGATCTTCCACAAAATCCAGGGACCAAAGGCACCATCAACAATTCTAGTCGGCGGTAAACAGATAAGTTTTCGGGATATCTCAATCTCTATTCTTATACTTTGTACACCAGATGAATCAATTTGGTTTTTGAAAAGCGTATGATCCCATATTTGTTTGGTAAATGTGCAGTGAAAAAACAAGTGGAGTCTGGTCTCCTCCTGACCACATAAAGGACAACCAGCAGAAGGATTAATTCCTCTGCTTCTTAGATTCTCACCTGTTATAGGAAGAATATAATCTTTGGTAAGCAATGTCGCTTCCATATCGCTTTCACCCAATTAAATATTTTGTTTTGATCTTCACGGTGTGGTTATGTTTCTTGTTTCATACGCATCGTTTGATAACCTGATTTTGCTGTCTATTCTCCATATTTTGTGAGTAACCACATGTGGTGATCCTCTGCTCCATGTTTGCTAGGACGGATGGACATAATCTCCTTTTCATGTTCAGGGAGTAGGCTTCTAAGTTTCTCGGTGTTCCAGTTCAAAGTTGAGGGGCATATGAGGTCTCCTACTGTTGAATTCCAGGAGGCTTCTAAAGGTGGACCCATTGGGACAGTAGGTGAGCAGAGGGACAACCAGGGATCATACAAGATTCGGGTAGATGCTCCTGAGCCAATTGCTTTCCCTATGTGAGTTTTGATCAAGTCTCTACCAATGCATATTCCTCTCTATATGTTGGAGGCTAAAGGAGGTAAAGTGCAGTTCAGGAAAGGAGTGTCCGACAATACTTCCCTAGTAGGACTCTAGCCAGTAAGCTGTTTGGGTGGGTTAGGAAGCGCTAGCTCACCTTGGCTAGTAGTGCATCATTAAATTTGGGTATATCTCAAAAACCTAGCCCACTATCTTTCTTTACATTTGTCATTTTTGACCAAGCTATCCAACACATCTTTTTGTTTTCCTCAGAATCATCCCACCAGAAGCGAGTGAGGGCGGATTGGATTCGCTTACAAAGTAAGCCTAGAATTTGAAGCAAGACATGGCATATGCAGGCATAGAAGCAAGCACTAGCTTTAGCATGGTGGTCAAAAATGATTCTATCACGCTCTGTCTCCGTGCTTCATTTATACGGTGTCTCTTCTTCAGCACCATCGAAGCTCTTATCCCAAAAGTTCAAACTCTCGTTTGCTCTCGCTTATAGTTCATCTGTATCTTCCTGTTTAAATTCTCTGAATCAATCTAATGGGAAATGGGTTCGTGGGTTTGCTTCTACCACCAAAGCAGAAGTAGAGAAAAAGGGTAATGATACGTTCTTCGCTGACCAAACCGTTTCTTGGAAGTCTCTTGGGTTATCAGATAAAGTCTCTATAGCTCTTCAAGATTCTGGGTTCGGTAGAATCCGAAAGGTCACACAGTCGCACAGCTTAATGTCATGACCCAGGTGACCATCAATGATCACTAGCAATATATAAACAACAAAACTTCTCCCTCAGGTTGTCGATGTGGGACAAAAAAAACGAATTAAACATTTTTGATAAACAGAGCCTAAAAACGTATTGTCAAAAAACAGAGCTTAAAACGTTGTCGTTTCATGACTCCATGAACTAATTGCACAACACGTCATCTTTCCTTACTTAGTGAACTAATGAAAGACCTTGAAGTTGGTCATCACCTTGTCCTTGTTTATCTGAGCATGTGCATCTCCACCTGCAAAACGTGTTATGCTGAAGAAAATCCCCTTAAGCTCTTCTCTCATTGCATCTTGTCTTTCAAACAGAATTTGGTTCTTTGATGACACATCCACCTTTAAAACAAACATCTCTAACAGATTGCAACTTAAT
Organism: Camelina sativa; assembly: GCF_000633955.1. Taxonomy (NCBI): domain Eukaryota; kingdom Viridiplantae; phylum Streptophyta; class Magnoliopsida; order Brassicales; family Brassicaceae; genus Camelina; species Camelina sativa. The sequence continues at coordinate 23,860,524 of NC_025687.1, read as the reverse complement.
AACAGTGACCTGCATGTTTCACACTTTCACGACAACAACTCCCTCAGTCACTGTCCTATCAATTGTTCGAGTTGATAACACTACAGCTATAAGATTCTCTCCAGTGTCGGTTAAACTATTGAATTTTGGACCCTCCTTAAGATATTGAATTTTGGACCCGTTATAGCTATCTTGTCCGCAAGATAGTAAGCATCCCATCCTATATTGCTTCTTTGCGCATCTTTGTTTTTCATCATCACAATGCTAGTACGTAGCTTCAACTTTTCACTCTTTTCACAAAGGGTGATCCATTCTTGATTGTGGAAGAAGGAGAAGGTATGATCTTGCCAATTGACACAAGTCTCTCCCAGTTTTGAGAGCCAAGTGTAGCCCAACAACAAATCAGCCCCATTCGTAGACAAGTCTAATGTTAGAAAATCCTCAATGATTTCAACTCCTTGAACCCACAAAAGAATCCCGAAACATGTCTCTATGCTTTGTATGGTGAAATCATTAGCTGGAGCTTTTAAAGAGTGTGTAAATGTGGTTGGTGCTAGAGTTGTGTATGATGGAGATACAGGAAGATCACGTGGTTATTGCTTTGTATGCTACTCTTCCAAAGCAGAAATGGATGCTGCCCTCGAATCGCTTGACGAATTTGAGCTGGAGGGTCGAGAGATTCGAGTGAACCTGGATCAATGCAAGAAGTTTTGATATCATACAACCACATTGTGGAATCATTTTGAGTTTTATACATTAGAGTTATGTTGAAACAAAGCTAACTAACTAAAATTCAATATATTAAAATCAGAATCACAATAAGCATTCACTTGAAGAGGAACCGTGGAAGAAAGAACAACACCCTGACCGCGTGAAGACTTTAAGTAACGAACCAAACGCTGAGCCGCATCCCAATGATCTAGAAGAGGTGTCTGCATAAACTGTGCTAGAATATTGACAGCATAACTTAACTCAAGATGTGTATGGGTGAGATAAACAAGACGCCCAACCAAGCGTCGATACTGAGCCGGGTCCGAGTACGGAGCACTTTTAGAGTCCAACAACGTATGATTTTGCTCCATAGGAGTATCAGCCGGATACGAACTAGACAAACCACACTCGTCGATTATATCAAGGAAATATTTCCGTTGGGAGAGAAAGATGCCATCAGGTCCACGAGCAACTTCAATGCCAAGAAAATATTTCAACATGCCGAGATCCTTCATCTTGAAACAACGAGATAAATAAGCTTTAAACGATTTGAGAACTGCAGAATCAGCACCACAAACAATCAAGTCATCAACATAGACAAGAACATGAAGAAAAACACCACCACGCCAATAGGTAAACAAAGAATTATCTTTGTGAGATCTAACAAAGCCGTAGTCAAGTAGAGCAGTAGAAAAAGTTGAAAACCAGCAGCGAGGGGCCTGCCGTAGACCATAAATGGACTTTTTAAGCTTGCACACAATTGACGGATCAGCAGGAAGAAAACCGGGAGGTGGTTTTATGTAGATATCCTCGTCAATATCACCGTGTAAGAACGCATTGTGAACATCCATCTGATGGAGTTCCCAATTTTTAATCAAAGCAATACCAAGTAAGGTTCGGACAATTTGAAGTTTCGCAACGGGAGCAAATGTCTCCGAGAAATCAACACCCTCTTTTTGGTGATTACCAAGAGCGACTAACCGAGCCTTATACCGTTCAAGTGTACCATCCGAATTAAACTTAAGGCGATACACCCACTTAGATCCAAGAGCTTTGACCCCCGGTGGAAGACGTTCAAGCGTCCAGGTCTCGTTAAGTTCTAATGCGTCGATCTCCTTGCGCATAGCCTCACGCCACTCTAATATTTGAACTGCTTGCTTATAAGTAACCGGTTCTTCAACCATAGTCACGGCTGCAAGAAACTGTTGATGGGCAGAGCTAAAATTTTCACAAGATACATAGTGTGCTATAGGATAGAAACAAGTACCTGAAGATGCTGGATCAGACGAAGGTTGGAGAGATATGAGGGTTTCCGCGTGATGTGTAGAGTAGGCAACATAAGGTTTAAGCCGAGTAGATGGAAACTCGGTGCGATGACCACGACCCAGTGGTTCAGTACCAATATCAAAATCATCAGAATTCGCATCAGAAGCAGCATTAGAGTCAGAAGGCGTAGCTATCTCAATAGCAGAAGCCGGAGGAGAGTTCACCACTTGACTAGACGGTGAATCATTAACCGTATGAGGAACAAGAGTTGGAATTCTCCCCCTGGGTTCGAGAGGCGGAGATGCAATCTCATCAACTGAATCATTTGCGGAGATAAGTGGCAGGGGCAAAACCGGAGATACAACTGGCAGATCCGAAATGAGAGAGGAACAATACGGAAAGACATCTTCGTTAAAGATAACATCATGAGAAACGAAAATATATGTGGTCTCCATGTCATAAACCCGCCAACCTTTCTGATTAGGAGGATAACCAAGAAAAATACATTTTCGGCCATGTTCTTGGAACTTATCTCGACTCGAGGAATGGCGTTTGGCAAAGCACAAGCAACCAAAACCGCAAAGTTGTGCAAGATTCGGAGAGGTAGAATACAGGAGCTCATGCGGAGTTTTGCCTTGTAAAAGAGGAGTAGGAGTGCGATTGATTAAATACGCAGCAGTGAGAACACTCTCGCCCCAAAATTTAACTGGTAAGTCAGCTTGAGAAAGCAAAGAACACGCCATGTTGAGAATATGTCGATGTTTACGCTCAACTCTCCCATTTTGTTGCGGAGTATAAACGCAGGAGGTTTGATGAAGAATACCATTGTCTTTAAAGAAATGACGAAGACCAAGAAACTGTTGATGAGCCATGGCCACAAACTGTTTGAGATGAGTGGCAACTTCGCTTTTGGCAAGAAGAAGATAGGTCCACACGGCCCGAGAGTAGTCATCCACAATAGTAAGAAAATAATGTGCTCCACACATTGAAGCAGTTTTGTATGGTCCCCAGATATCACAATGAATCAAAGAAAAACATGCATCCGCTTTATTAGAACTTTCGGGAAAAACCGACCATATTTGTTTAGCTTGAATACAAACTTCGCAAAAATCATTATGATCACTACTATGGTGTGCAGAATCCGGGAAAATAGATAAAAAACTAGATAAAATCTTCGTAGATGGATGCCTCAAACATTCATGCCAAAGAGTTCTTGTGGATTTCCTGACGTTGTTGACGCGTGCTGAAACCGCTCCACGAAAGTGATAAACCCCATCTCTCTATTTACCTGCGCCAATCAGCATCTACGAAGTGCGGTCCTGTATTACACACAAAATATCAGTAAATAAGGCATAGCAGGACAACTCACGACAAAGTCTAGCGAGAGAGATGAGAGTGCAAGAAAGATCAGGAACATAGAGAACATGATTCAATGTCACGTGATCTCCAAGGATCATCGTCCCTTCTTTAGTAGCGAAAGTATGTTTTCCGTTGGGAAGAACAACAATACTTCAAGGAATGTCATTCACATCCACAAGAAGATCATCATCACCTGTCATATGATGAGACACTCCAGAGTCAAGTAAAAACTCAACACAAGAATGCTTACCGGAGAGCTGATTGGAACTGGAAGTTTGGTCAGGTTTTAACAAGTTCATAATAGCAGACCAGGTGGCCTTACTAACACCGGGTAAGTCAGGAAGATCAGTTTCAAAAAGAGCTTGAGCATTGTTAGCACGATAAGACGCATGAGAGGAACGCCCACGACCGCGTCCGCGGTAAGAGCCACGACCTCGACCTCGTGTGGATTCGGATCGTGAGCCAGCTCTAGTATCACCATGTTTCTCGATCCACCAATCAGGCAAGCCGTGAAGTTCGAAGCATGTATCTACCGAGTGATTGGTATGGCCACAGTGAGTACAAGGTCCTTGAGGAAGATGTGTAGCGGAAGCAATAGCATTGACACCAGCTTTCACAGCAAAACTGATAGCATCAATATGTTCTTCTTTAGATCGAGCCATAATAAGATGTCATTCTTTAGCAATAACCTCAGAATAAACATGATCAAGTGTTACATCGGTGTCGCGGTTGAGACGGCTAAGAATATTAGTACGTGTAGTACCAAACCGAGAAGCATCGAGACCCATGAGAAATTGATGAATACACTCAAGATCACGACGCGATTGCTGCTTGAGACGTTGAGGACAGGACAGAGAATTGCAACAACAATCAATAAAGGGCTCAAAGTCATCAAGATCATCCCACATCACCTTGAGTTGGCCGAAATAATCAGCAACATGCTGACCATCTTGAGCACATCGAGCAATAGAAGATTTGATTTGGTGAACACGAGAAGCATTCCCAATAGAGTAACGAACACGCAAATTGTCCCATACGACTTTTGCGTTGTCAACAAACGAGATCACCTTCTGGACTTGAGGATCTAAACTCGCATAGAGCCAACCGCATAACATCGAGTTGACTTGAACCCACCGTTGGTAATCGGGAGAATCAGTAGTAGGTTTAAGAAGAGTACCATCAACAAGACCGAGTTTATGCTTTGCCGCAAGATTGTTGCGTGCGATCTTAGCCCACTTCTCATAGTTTTCACCATTAAGGAGAAACGAAGTAAGAACATGATGCGGCTGATCATTAGAGGATAAGTGGTAAGGAAAAGACGTGATGAATTCCTTGGTAGTAGTAGTAGAAAGAGCCGATGTTGTAGCCATCGTGAAGATATGAAACAAAAAAATAGAATTAGAAAAGCTGTTTCCTTTCGAAAGAAGAAACGACGTAGAAGAAGAAAATTTTTAGGTATTTAGGGTTTTGTAACTTGGCTCTGATACCATATAAATCTTAGAGAAAGTGTTGAGATTATTATTGATATGTAAAGAGTATGTATATAGATACAATAGACTTGATGCACAAGTAGAGAATATCGGCTAAAGATATACACCATAGGATATGGAACATATCCTTTTCCCTAACAACTACCTAGTGATCGCTGTTCAAGAGAGAACAATTTTGTTGGAGACTATTTTGAAAGATCCTGACGACTACAACAAAATCTTTATTTGTTCTTACAAATTTCCATCATATCCACGTAGTGAAATTTCATTTCAATAATATTGGTCAAAATAAAGGGTTACTGTCTGCAATGGTTTAGTATGCATCTACCAATGAGAGAACTTGTAATGACTAATGAGTAATGAAGGGACTGAAACAGAGGTTTCTTCTCTGAATCTCAATTTGCTTAAACCCTAAAACCCTTTTGGATTAGGTTTCTTCTCCAATCTTATCCGCCGTGATAAAATCCGATTGCTTTTTTTTTTTTTTTTCATGAAGTTTTGATTTTTGAAGTCCGATGATTCTCTCACGCTCTGTCTGCGTGCTTCATTTATACGGAGTCTCTTCTTCAGCACCGTCGAAGCTCTTATCCCAAAAGTTTAAAGTCTCGTTTGCTCTCGCTTATGGTTCATCTGTATCTTCCCGTTTAAACTCTCTGAATCGATCTGATGGGAAATGGGTTCGTGGGTTTGCTTCTACCACCAAAGAAGAAGTAGAGAAAAAGGGTAATGAAACGTTCTTCGCTGACCAAACCGTTTCTTGGAAGTCTCTTGGGTTATCAGATAAAGTCTCTGTAGCTCTTCAAGATTCTGGGTTCGGTAGACCATCTCTCACTCAGGTAAAGTTTTCAAATTTAGTGAAATCTAAAAGGGAATGCTAAGTTAATTTTTCAAATTTAGGATTGTGGTTCTGAAATGTGTTTTTTTTTATCTGCTAGGCTGTTTGCATACCGTCGATATTGTCAGGGAAAGATGTAATTGTTGCAGCAGAAACTGGTAGTGGTAAAACACATGGATACCTTGCTCCAATAATTGATCGGTTAACGAACACCACCGCTCTTGATTCCGAGAATAATACGAATGGAGATGAGAGGCCGTTTCCGGTTAAGAATCTCTCTCTTATTCTGTGTCCAAATGTCATGTTGTGTGAACAAGTGGTTCGGATGGTTAATGGTCTTATTGGTGAGGATGGTAATCCACTTCTCAGAGTTGAAGCTGTTTGCGGGTCTCAGGTAACCATTTCCTTAATTGATGTGAATGTGAGCTCTGTTACTTTGTTACTGTTTATATATAGCTGAATATGGAAGTTGTATTTTGCTGCAGGGTTGGCCAGATAGACTGCCTGATATAATTGTTTCGACACCTGCTGCTCTTCTGAATAATATTGAGCCGAAAAGAAATAGGCGTCTGGAGTTTCTTCGATCTGTCAAATATGTGGTATGGCTTATTGGTTTGAGTTGTATTTGTAAAGCAATTTTGGAATTATAGATCTACTTTTGAATATTTGGATCACTTGCAGGTCTTTGATGAAGCTGATATGCTTCTATGTGGAAGCTTCCAGAATCAGATTATCCGTTTGATAAATATGCTGCGTTTTGATGAGAAACAAGTGTCTCGTTTGGTTACATCCAATATTGGAAAACCAATGGAGATTGATGCCGTGGTACCCAAAATTGATCTAGAGAATGAGGATGATGTTGAATTCGATGAGGGGTCTATTTCTGAGGAAGAGGATGAAGAAGAGGAAGCAGAGTATCTTGATGATACAGCACAGATGCTTAGTGTTGAAGGTGAAGCTGGATCAGATACAAAAAAGGGTTGGAGAAGAGTGAGAAAGATCTATAGCCGTAGCAAGCAGTATATCTTCATTGCAGCCACACTTCCAGTTAATGGGAAGAAGACTGCTGGAGGTATTTTGAAACATATGTTTCAAGATGCTGTTTGGGTTAGCGGAAACTTTCTTCACCGAAACAGTCCAAGGTGACAAGTTCTCACTTTTTATCTTCGTTGTAGTACTGTGCATCACTCACCCCTTTCAATAGTTTACTACGTCACATAATATGTTCATAAGAAATTTGTAATCTGCTTCTCTTGATTAACTACTTAGTAGTAGTTCTTAAGCAACTCAAACTAAATCTTATTTATTGTCTTTCTTATGTTTCAGACTAAAGCAAAAATGGGTTGAAGTCACAATAGACTCACAGGTTGATGCTCTTATAGAGGCTGTAAGAAACAACAACAACACTGAGAGGACGATGGTGTTTGCAAACACGGTCGAAGCAGTTGAAGCAGTGGCTGATATATTGGAGAAAGCTAGTATCCAGTGTTATCGTTATCACAAAAACCACAAGCTTGACGAACGTGCTAATATACTAGCTGATTTCAGAGAAACTGGCGGTGTCTTTGTTTGCACTGATGCCGCTGCCCGTGGAGTTGATGTTCCTAACGTCTCACACGTTATTCAGGTTGCTTTTCGAATTCTAACTGACACACCTTTTCAAAGTGTATTCAGCTCTCTAAAACCATAATGAAATTTCTTTTGGGTTGGTTGCAGGCGGATTTTGCTAGTTCTGCAGTTGATTTCCTTCACAGGATAGGTCGAACAGCTAGAGCTGGGCAATATGGAACAGTGACCAGTCTATACACTGAGGCTAACCGTGATTTAGTAGAAGCAATCCGTGAAGCAGTGAAGATGGGTCAGCCAGTGGTATAGATTCTATCAAACTCCCATGATCTTAATTCAGTTTTATTATCGCCCTTAGTAGATTCCTCTGCATACCTTGTGATGATTTATTCTTGTGTTATATGAAATGTCCAGGAAACTGCATTCAGCAGGAAAAGAGGGTTTAGGAACAAGGTTAAGAAGAGAGGTAAATAAACTTAAGAATCCATAGATGCAATAATACAATGAGAAAGATAGTGAGAAGCTAACTGTGTTTTAATGTTTCAGCTTTTCTGAAAGCTGGAGAAGCAGAGGAGCCTCAAGCTGTGAGATTTTAAAACGTTCTCTTTTTTTTTTTGTTTCTTCTCTCTCAATTTCCATAGGCGTTGTTGTATATAGAAGTATTGCAGATCACTCTATATGTTATTGTTGGGTTTTGACTTGGTCTTGGTCCTTGTAGTTTTGGCTATTTAAAGCCTGCAATCTGATACACACTTTGGTATTAAGTATCATAGAAGGAAGAGGAAAGATTGAGAAGCTTCTAGTTCTTGAAAAATGTTATGTTTCCTTTTCTATTTAAAACTGGGTTTTGGTAGTTTTACTTTTAGTTAAGGTGTTAAGTCGGTTGTATGGGATCTATAAATAGGTTCCTAAATATCAATAATAATTATTTTCCAACATTAACCTAATTCTCTAAGCAAGAGACTTGGGTTAAAGGAAGCTTAAGTTTACGTCCCTCTGTTTTTCTAGTTGTTCTTCTGTTTTCTAGCTAACTAACGACGGGTCCTATTACTAGATCTGTATCAAAAGCTAAGGCTCATAACAATTTGGTATCAGAGCAGTTTGAACCGATGGGAGACTCTGAAGGATTCAAGGCAATGATTGCAACGATGACTCAACTCTTGGATGAGCATAGAAAAGATTCCATGAAGGAGACGGCTGCGATGAGGAAGGATTTCAATGAAAAACTGGCTCCGATTAAGGAGCTACAAGAGACTACAACATCGCAACAAGCTATCTTAGATTCAGTTCTAACGGTGAGAGAAGGAACCACGGCTGGTCCAGGAGAAGAAAGAAACATGACCAAGGCTGCGGTCAAAGGCAACCAAGGGGACTCCACCGAGGATACAGAGTTTTTAGAAGTTGAGAAGAAAAGCAAGCCCAGGAATTTGGAGCCTACACTTCTCGCGACTCAAACAAATCAAGTGTTAGGAGGAAAGGGATCCACATCCATGGTCAAAACAACTCCAAACCGAGGAACGTACTCGGGACATGGTGGTGAGGATAGACAGGGAAGGGAAAACGGGTGTACTGGTCCTTGTTCAGGGCGCTCTGAAGGTAATGACCGAGGGCATAGGAGAGCAGACAGGAGATTGGCATGTGAGACCAATTGGTGATGAAGCCTACTCCAACTACTTCGCATGAGATATGGGAGGACGAGAAGATGATTTTAGAAGTGTAAAAAGTGGTGGTTGCACACTACCGCCTGCAAGGATAGAGTTTCCACCGTATGATGGTACTACTAATCCGGTTGAATGGCTACAGAAGTGTGAAGACTATTTTGAAGACCAAAGAATTTACCATGATGATGCTAGAGTTCGACAAGCCACATTTGTGCTAACCAGTCAAGCTTATCACTGGAACAATAACTTAAGAAGGCTGGTTACCCACAAACTAAGTTGGATTGAGTTCAAAAAGATTTGTAAGAGCAGGTTTGGGAAAGCGGATGAAGTTAATCTGATAGGTGAGCTTTGTAACTTACGTCATACTGGTACAATTGATGAATATTGTAATCAGTTTGAAGAATGTTTGGGAAGACAAACAAAGTTATCATGAGACCAACAATTATGGCAGTTCTGTGCAGGTTTGACGGATAGTTTACGCAAGGAAGTGGAGTATTTGCGACCTGAAACAATTTTTAAAGCTATGGAGTATGCTAGAGACAATGAATATAAGATAACTGGGGATAGACGGGTGCGCACGTTTGGAGGACACTCAGCTCCCACGACAAGATATACGACCTCTTTTTCTAAACCAAGTACCATGGGGGGTCAAGTGCATCATATTGAAAAAGGGACAGAGCACACTTTGGTCAAAACCAGTTCGCCAAAACAGTTTCGTAAGAAACTTACACTCTTGGAAATGGCGGAGAGAAAGACAAAAGGTCTTTGTTTTAACTGTGATGAGCTTTATGCACCGAGACACAAGTGTCAATCAGTTTTATTCCGCATAGAGCTAGTAAGGGATGGGGAAGACCAAGCAGATGAATTTTTATAAGAAGAAGATTTGAAGCTTTCTATAAATGCCATGATAGGGGAACAAACTGAAAGTACGTTTCAAGTCAAAACACAGATATTGCGGGTGCAACATGATGTATTTTATTGGACACAGGCAGCACTCACAACTTCATTAAAAGTAGTGTGGCTGAAAAATTGGGTGTTCCAATGATACGGAAGCCTGGAAGGGTCGTAGCTTTGGCCGATGGTGGGAAGTGTCAGGTGGATGGATTATGTAAAGGACTTACAATGATGGTGCAAGGACATCAGTTTGTCACAAATTGCTTTGCAATTCCATTAAGCGGATTTGACGTAGTCCTCGAAATACGCTGGTTAAACGCTCTCGGTCAAGTTATTTGGGATGGCCCGGCAAAGACTATTGAGTTTGTCCGCGGAGATACATTGGTTAAATGGCATGGGGAAGCTGATGTAAGGGAAGATAAGGGAGCAACTCTTAATACAATCAGCAGCAATGGTCCTTTGGAGAAATGGATCGGAGACGAAGAAGAGATTTTTACAACAATGAGGGAGAGTGAATCTGAATCTGTTTCTCAAAGGCCGTGTAGAGAGTCTGTGGTACACGCACTGGCAATGCAACCTACCCCAGCATTGCTTGATGGACTACTATTTAAATTTGAAGAATTGTTTGATAAGCCAACAGGACTACCTCCGTAGAGAGCTTTTGATCATAAGACTCGATTGATAGGCGAAGTATCCGGTGGCAGTGAGACCTTATTGTTACCCACATCTGTTGAAAGATGAGATTGAGAGACAGTGTGCTGAAATGCTTCGAAATGGGGTTATAAGACCAAGTTCTTCACCATTCTCCTCTCCGGTTTTGTTGGTGAAAAAAGCGGATAATACATGGAGATTTTGCATTGATTTCAGAGAACTTAATAAGGTGACAGTTAAAGACAAATTTCCAATTCCAATAGTGGATGAGCTTTTAGATGAGTTGCACGGGGCGCATTACTTTACTAAGCTTGATCTAACCTCGAGATATCACCAAGTGAGAATGTTTGATGAAGACATTGAGAAAACGGCTTTTCGAACTCACCATAGTCATTATGAGTTTCTAGTTATGCCATTTGGCCTTGCAAACGCACCATCAACGTTTCAAAGTCTCATGAATTCAGTGTTCCAAGGCATACTCCGAAAATTTGTTCTCGTTTTTTTTTTATGATATTCTAGTCTACAACTCGACATGGGAAGAACATCTGGTTCATATGAGGACGGTTTTTGAACTTTTACGAGCTCATAAGCTATTTTTAAAACATTCCAAGTGTTTCTTTGGAAAGGAGGAAGTGGGATATCTTGGACATGTTATTTCTCGTGCTGGAGTCAAGGTGAATGAGTCGAAGGTATCAGCAATAAGAGATTGGCCGAGACCCATGTCTTCACGTTATGTTCGTAGATTTTTAGGGTTATCCGGATATTATCGCAAGTTTATACGCGATTATGGCATTCTCGCAGCTCCATTAACGAGTGTTTTGAAGAAAACAAGGTTTTTTTGGAATGACAAGGCTGAAGCAGCATTTACAACTCTCAAGAGAGCATTGTCTGAGGCTCCGGTTTTGGCACTACCAGATTTCTCTAAAGAGTTTATTGTCAAGTGTGATGCTTCAGGTAGTGGGATTGGAGCAGTTCTTCACCAAAAGGAACATCCGATAGCCTTCTTTAGTAGGAAACTTGCAGAATGACACCACAAGCTTGCAGCTTATGAAAGAGAGCTCATTGGATTAGCAAAGGCGGTGTTGCATTGGAGGCCGTATTTATGGGTTCGTCAATTCTTAATTCGGACTGATCATTATAGTTTGAATTTTATATTGGAACAACGTCTTTCCACGTCTCCACAAATACATTGAATCAGCAAGTTGTTGGGATTTAATTTTACTGTTGAATTTCGTTCGGGCAAGTATAATAGGGTGGCTGACGCTTTGTCACGGCGTGATGAAGAAGAAGAGGAGGGAGAATGTGCTTTGTATGCGTTACGAGGATCTAATACAGGAATTTTTGCAAGGTTACGTGCTGAAGTAGAAAACCAAATCAATATGGCGGAAGTACGAGATAAGATAATTCGTGGAGAGAGTCTCACGATTGGGAGGTTTATGATGGACTAATATTTTTCAAAGGTCGAGCCTATCTCGCCGCTGACTCTGTACTGGTGAGAGAGGTCATTTCTGCATTTCACAACTTTGGCCATGAAGGAGTACAGAAAACAATGGAGTGGATACGTCAGGATTTCTATTGGAAGGGCTGGAAGAAGGCGGTTCAAGAATTTGTTAGTGAATGCCAGGTCTGCCAAAAGAACAAGTGGGAAACATTACAACCTGGTGGTTTGCTTCAACCACTTCCGGTCCCAACTCAAATTTGGTCCGACATATCAATGGACTTTGTCGAGGCTTTGCCGAAAGTATTAGGGAAAACGGTGATTCTATTCGTGGTGGATCGTTTTTCTAAGTATGCTCACTTCATTACTTTAAGCCATCCTTACACAGCCGGTTCAGTCGCTCAAGCATTCTTCCGAGATATCGTTCGTTTACATGGCATTCTTGAGACCATAGTTACGGATCGAGACAATATCTTTCGAAGTTTGTTTTGGAGGGAGTTGTTTCGATTGGTGGGGACAAACTTATGTTTCACTACAGCTTACCGACCTCAGACAGATGGACAAACTGAAGTCGTTAACCGAACGCTGGAAATGTATCTACGGTGTTTAACGGGAGATCACCCAACACAGTGGTTGAGCTGGTTGCCGTGGGTGGAGTATTGTTACAAACATCATTTCATTCTGGTCTTAAGGCAACACCATTTCAAGTGGTGTATGGGAGGGAGCCGCCTAGGCTGCTGGATTATGCGGGAGGAAATACTAAGGTTGAAGCATTGGATGTCGCGTTGGAAGAGCGAGATGAGTTTTTGATCACAGCTCGAGAACGGCTTCTACAGGCTCAACAACGAATGAAGCTTGCATATGATAAAAATCATAGGTTTGTGGAATTTAAAATCGGCGACTGGGTGTGGCTCAAGATCCAGCCCTATCGACAATTGACTGTAACTAAGAAAGCTTTTACAAAACTGTCTCCTAAGTTTTACGGACCATTTGAAATATTGGATAGAGTTGGTACAGTTTCATATCGCCTACGTCTTCCAGACGGCTGCAAGATACATCATGTGTTTCATGTTTCACTACTTAAGGGTCATAAGGGATCTCGCTCTCAAGAAGAGCCAACTTTACCGCCAGTTCTACAGGGTCGATTGGTGCCAGAGAAACCACTAACACTGTTGAAAGCAAGAATGCGAGGAG
>NC_025687.1:23843883-23846361 GCF_000633955.1 Camelina sativa | reverse complement strand
GCTCACTTCATTACTTTAAGCCATCCTTACACAGCCGGTTCAGTCGCTCAAACATTCTTCCGAGATATCGTTCGTTTACATGGCATTCTTGAGACCATAGTTACGGATCGAGACAATATCTTTCGAAGTTTGTTTTGGAGGGAGTTGTTTCGATTGGTGGGGACAAACTTATGTTTCACTACAGCTTACCGACCTCAGACAGATGGACAAACTGAAGTCGTTAACCGAACGCTGGAAATGTATCTACGGTGTTTAACGGGAGATCACCCAACACAGTGGTTGAGCTGGTTGCCGTGGGTGGAGTATTGTTACAAACATCATTTCATTCTGGTCTTAAGGCAACACCATTTCAAGTGGTGTATGGGAGGGAGCCGCCTAGGCTGCTGGATTATGCGGGAGGAAATACTAAGGTTGAAGCATTGGATGTCGCGTTGGAAGAGCGAGATGAGTTTTTGATCACAGCTCGAGAACGGCTTCTACAGGCTCAACAACGAATGAAGCTTGCATATGATAAAAATCATAGGTTTGTGGAATTTAAAATCGGCGACTGGGTGTGGCTCAAGATCCAGCCCTATCGACAATTGACTGTAACTAAGAAAGCTTTTACAAAACTGTCTCCTAAGTTTTACGGACCATTTGAAATATTGGATAGAGTTGGTACAGTTTCATATCGCCTACGTCTTCCAGACGGCTGCAAGATACATCATGTGTTTCATGTTTCACTACTTAAGGGTCATAAGGGATCTCGCTCTCAAGAAGAGCCAACTTTACCGCCAGTTCTACAGGGTCGATTGGTGCCAGAGAAACCACTAACACTGTTGAAAGCAAGAATGCGAGGAGGCAAGAGACAAGTGTTGGTCAAATGGACCAAAGATGCAGAGGATGAATCGACTTGGGAAGATGCAGACAAGCTCTTAGAAGCGTATCCAGAGTTGGAGCTTGAGGACAAGCTCTTAGTTGAGGAGGGGAGTAATGATACACACTTTGGTATTAAGTATCGTAGAAGGAAGAGGAAGGATTGAGAAGCTTCTAGTTCTTTAAAAATGTTATGTTTCCTTTTCTATTTAGAACTGGGTTTTGGTAGTTTTACTTTTAGTTAAGGTGTTAAGTCGGTTGTATGGGATCTATAAATAGGTTCCTAAACATCAATAATAATTATCTTCCAACATTAACCTAATTCTCTAAGCAAGAGACTTGGGTTAAAGGAAGCTTAAGTTTACGTCCCTCTGTTTTTCTAGTTGTTCTTCTGTTTTCTAGCTAACTAACGACGGGTGCTATTACTAGATCTGTATCAAAAGCTAAGGCTCATAACACAATCTCTATCAATAAAGTATCGAAGCATTCAGCTTTTGTTTGAGTTTTATATGAGACTAACAAATTTGGTAGCAGAGGTATAAATTGAGAGTGAGAGAAACACAAGTAAGAGGGTGAATGAGATGGCTGAATAAAGTAGCTTTGCACAGCCAAGCATCCTAGATTTGATGGAGATTACGATCATTGGAGTATTCTCATGGAAAACTTGTTTAAATCAAAAGAGTATTGGGGTGTGGTGAGAAATGGGTTTGTTGAGCCAACAAGTGAAGAAACGTTGTCCGACGCTGAGAAGAAGACACTTGGTGAAGCGAGACTGAAAGATAGTTCTAAGCAACTCACGCCTGCAACATGCTCATTTACAGACCTTGAGAAGGAATTTTGAGCAGTTGGAGATGAAGACTGGAGAATCTGTCACATATTACTTTGCGAGAGTTATGGTGGTGGCCAATGATATGAGAAATTGTGGAGATGATATGCAAGACGTCAAGATAGTGGAGAAGATCTTTCGCACATTGACTGAGAACTTCAATTAAATTGTCTGTTCGAAAAATTTGTGAATTAATTAGCCTTGAAAAAATCACCACTTACATGGTATTACAATCCATATTCAGGCATAAAAAAGCATAATTTAAAAATAAACTTGAATGTGAAATTCATGAAAGCTCTCAAAAACTCAGTGTATTTTAGTGACGTCAATAATCAATTCAGTTAAAATAAATTGCATTCCATGCACCATCATCAAAACTCTTTTGTCTTTGCACCATCTTCAAAACTCATTTTGTCCTTGCGATGAAAAAATGCTGTGTGTTGTTACGTTCAACTTTCTCATATATATATAGACACAATAAAATTATGGTTTCTTTTTTGTGAAAACCAGAATTTAACTTATAAGACAACCAATTGGCGTATGAGTCACCACATCCTAATTTGTTTTTATCGAATTAAATTTCTCAACGTTCGAATAATTTAGTCAGATTTTCTGTTTTTTATAAAAATAATAGATAAAGAACAGTTCATTAATCAGAATAACAGTTGTATTATACAAGTTGTATATGAAGATTTTCTTCTTTCTTTTCTTTGAAACGTTTAAAGATAATATTGTGCCTATACTTTTTCATTGGAAATGCCGACAAATGGTCTCCAATTTTTTTTAAACTTAATATT
>NC_025687.1:23830544-23837888 GCF_000633955.1 Camelina sativa | reverse complement strand
TTTTCTGTTTTTTATAAAAATAATAGATAAAGAACAGTTCATTAATCAGAATAACAGTTGTATTATACAAGTTGTATATGAAGATTTTCTTCTTTCTTTTCTTTGAAACGTTTAAAGATAATATTGTGCCTATACTTTTTCATTGGAAATGCCGACAAATGGTCTCCAATTTTTTTTAAACTTAATATTACTTCATTCCAATTTCCAAATTTCTTATCTGTCTCAGAATTAGTGAATTAATTATTAAAATTAATTTATCAACTAAAAATGCATAAAATTTCAAAATATAATATATAGTTAGATATATTTAACAAAATGTAATTAGAATTTTGTGATGGTTTGATGTGAGGCTGTTTTTTTTTTCTTTTTCTGGTGAGTTTAGTTACATTTACTAGTTGTTTAGGAACTCATCAGTAAACAATTTTATGTATGTATATAAATTATTGACTATCAAAAGAGTTATTTCAAATCGAGTTATTAAGAAAAATTTCTAAAAAAACACTTAATGGTTAGAACAATGATGAAGGTATGCATGAGGGTGGTCTCAAGATTTCAATAGCAGCCGTTTTTTATTTACTCTATTCCGCTTTCTCTGAATGTCATGTTTTTACATCT
This sequence comes from Camelina sativa, assembly GCF_000633955.1. Classification (NCBI taxonomy): domain Eukaryota; kingdom Viridiplantae; phylum Streptophyta; class Magnoliopsida; order Brassicales; family Brassicaceae; genus Camelina; species Camelina sativa. The sequence goes on along the minus strand of NC_025687.1, from coordinate 23,837,273 downwards.
TAATTTTATAGAGCTACAACGTCGTTATGGTCTTCAAGTATACTCTTAAGAAATTAAATTTTATTTTACTTAGTTAAGCCTTACATTATCATAGATGAGAATCATATCATATTATGTAGTATGAGAAATTCATCCAAATTCTGTTTCAAAATGTTTGTTTCATTTATAATTTAAAGCTAGTGACACTTGTCATACTACGGTAAACAATATTCCTACTTTATTAATAAAATACAGAGAATCATACGTTACATTCAATGGTAATTTTAAATTATATATTTGGTGAATGAAAATTAAAAGTTTTTATATCTTCGTTTTTCATAGAAACCAAAAATAATAACAATAGAAATGCTAAAACTTTCAAATATAACTACATAATCAAATATTCCCGATATTTTTAAGTGGCCGAAATGATTTGGGTTTAAGAAAATCTGGTCATTTCTATCCAAATTAAATGTTACTTCAGTATCATGTAAATTCTATTTTATATGTGAAAAAAAAAGAGTGATTAAATATTTTGGAGACTAACCTTAATAGAGAGGAAATGTCAAAAAGAATTGGTTTGTTATAACTTAAGCCAAAGTATAGTATCTCTCACTAATTAAGTAATTTTATGTGATCTCTCTCGTTTGATTGATCTAAGTTGTTCCCATTGTTTAAAAAACAGAAAAATGAAGAAGTTGTTACTCTGATTATGAAAAGAACAAAATGGTGGAATCCTTAATAACTTGTGAATATCTTAACTGGCTAAAAATTAAAGAGTGGTAAAAGTGAGCGTTATCTTTATGGTTTTCAGTGCATGTAATGATTGATTGCCAGAGATTGAAAGTGTCACTTTCTCTTTCTCTTTTTACGTAAAAACAAAACTTTTCGATTTAAATTTTTAGAATTTGTCTGAATCCTTTTCTTTTTTAATTACGAGTTTTTGTAACTTATTCCTTACCTAATGGAAACGGACCTAGATTATTTAATAAATTCTTATATATATAAAGAAAAAATTTGGGAATTCTTGTTTTGGATAACGTGGCAATCATTCACATACCACAATTGAGTGCAATTTTTGGATTTAGCCATGGAAAAGGGGGAAACAAATCCATGAAGAATAAGTTTTGCTAAATTTGAGTTAATTTAAAGCCATTATCAAGTAATTACACATGTATGTATAAAAAAAATATCAGATTTATTACTCTTCCATATTGTTATATAAAGAAATAGATAGCCAAAAAAAACACAAAATAAATTAGTAAAGCAACTTTTAACAAGTTATGTTCTGCATAGTTTTCCTTGAATCATATGTTTATAATATCATTGGTTAAATTTTATGTTTTCTCAGCCTAACCTATTAGAGTCATGGGATAAGTTGAGTTGTGTTGGGTACGCGGGTTATTTATGTTTGGAGCATTCTTATTTCTTGATATAAAAAAAGACTAAACAAAATACTACTAAAGAACACTTTGTTAAACAACATTGGAAAAAATCATTAATTTAATTGTTCAATTATAAGACTAACGTGTTTAAGTTGTAATAGAAAATATTATGAAAACAGTACTTATAGCTTTATTTAATTATTTAACAACAGTCGAATAGTTTCAAACTGGTACTACCATTACCAAATTTATTAGACGAAAACATTAACGTTAAGTTGCAATAATTCTTTTTAATTGTATACCTTTTTTTTTGTTTAAACTTTTTGGTGGCAAAAAATATCAAAATGATAGTTGGACGACCGATCGGCCTATATAGGTTCTACTTGGTAAAAAATATCAAAAAATGTCAAAATCTTAACCTTTCACATTCTACCAGTTGACTAGGAAAAGAAAGAGAGACCAGAGTCGCTGGGCAGAAGGGTTGGTTAGATGGTCCATGAGGGTAAGGGAGTTTTCTTTTCAATCGGGGTAGAGGTATATCCAGTTCTGGGGCTTGAATTATTTTCCGAGTAAGAGGAGAGAAACTAGGGACTATATTTTTTCCTTTGAGATGGTAAGGAATTCTCGTATCCATAAGGTTTGGTAACCGGTTTCAAGAGTTACTTCGGGTTTAGGGTGTAAAACCTTGGTTGTCGATGGTTGGTTTGAAAAGGTTATACAGTTTACAAGAGTTAAGAAGGCTTACAAAAGATTAAAAAAGTGTAGCAGTAGACATACTAGAGTTATGATGACTTCATTACAAAGCGTTTATGTTGATAATGAGTCAGTATCTCATATGCGCATTTGAAACTACATTTTTATAATGTTCATCCAAGAAGTAGTGTTATGAATAATATTATGTATTATATGGATGTCCATTCTAGGATCTATTAATATTAGTGTAAGAAATAAATCCTAATATATATCCTATAATTAGATGAAAAAAGAAAGAAAGAATCGTTCCCCTATTCTCTATGTTTACAACAAAAATATATATATTAAAACGAAACCTATCATTTTAGACGGTCCATGCGATTATCTAGGTGTTGACTGAGTGCATAATGCCTAGACGACCGTCTAGTCTGTTTTTTTGAACACTGTAAGTATTGGTTTGGGGTGTAAAATAGAAATGTACCTTAAAACAATTAACCTTCAAAAAGTTGGTGCACTTAATAAATGTTTCATTGGAAAACATTTGCCAATACATTGATTCATAAGGATATAAAAATAAAATTACGAAAAAGTCACTAGACAACAATGTTTAAAGAAGCTAGTTATCTCTTCTCTTTGTTTTTTTTTTAAATGGGGTTTGAAGTGAAAAATCCAAGCGAATCTCTCTGCATAAGCAAAAGAGATGGGACTTTGCACAAAAAACAAACCCTGAAAATGCATTAAATTTAAACAGATGCAGCCACTTATGATTTATGGAGATGAAAAATACAACACCAGTTCTTGAGCAACTTGCTTGAAAATCTCCCCTACTCCAACCCCATTTCCCAATAGCTGATTTGCATAACTCGGATTTACCTGTTTCATTACAGTTAAAAGGACCATCATAAATAGTATATATCACCATGCACATATCATATGATAATAATGTTTAAATATGTACAAGTTATAGTTACCTGTGCTTGGATCATGTAGGTGCTCCCAAAAACGTTAGAAGAGACATTAGCAAACAAAACCTCCAAGTTAAACTTCTCAAACAAGTAACAAACCGAAGTGAAAACCCCTAATTTGCCCTTAGGGACACACAAATTGAAGAAAGCTTCATTTCCACAAATATTCAGCACAACGTTGCGTGAAGACCAAGTATCGAAAGCCACGATCGGATCATTACAAGGGTAAGGCATGTTAACAGCAACAGCGCTGGAAGAAGGTATCTGATCGGCCAAGAAAGCTGCAGGACAGTAAGAATCTTCTACAGCGGCACCTATAGTAAGGATTTGGGGATGGTTTGATATTGGGGTGGGGAGAGTTGTTGCAGGAGAAGAGGATGAAGATGGACCATATGCAAAAGTTGTAGCAGGAGTTGTGCTTGTTGAGGCAGAAGAGTAGTGAAGTTTCTCGAGCTTTTGCAATTGGAGCTTTTGTAGAGTTTGTTCAAGGGATTTAATGGAACTCACCGCTTCATCCACAATTGTTGATTTGTCTGTCTGTGGATCAAAACTTAAAATATTAGAATATATGATTCTTATATAAACACTAGATATCCGACACATAAATGTACATATTAGTTAAAATTTTATTTTATGTACTTTTATAGTGCCTTAAAACCGGAGCCTTTTTTCCCATGTGCAATCGGTGGATTCAAATAGGGTTCTGATTATAATGTATTTTAAAAAACTCAAGAAAAATATCAAATATAAAACAATATTCTATAGAGTTTGCAAATAGTTTAAGGTGGTCTTGGTATAATGAAAATTATGAAAAAATGGGACAAAGACATACAACAAAAGTGACATACATTGGATCTAATTGTTTATACAAAACAAAAAGTTTTGAAACAAAACATGAAAAGGAACAAGCGTAAGCTATTGAATAAATTGAAATCAAACATGACAATACGAAAGAGAAAGAAACATAAGAGAATGTTGTGTTAAGTTAGCATAAAAATAATTTTATTATAAAATATCGTCTATGTTTATGATTGGAGATAAAATAGTATCAAAAAAATAAAGAAAAGAAGGAAATCTGCATAATGAAACTAAATATATTAGTTTTATATTATTTGGTTTCACAATATATATATATATATATATATATATAATTTTTGCAATTGGATAAGACCAGTGTTCAAGAAAGCGGTCTAGGCGTCCGCCTAGGCGCCGTTTAGGTGCTAGGCACTCAGCAGACGCCTAAATGCCCACTTGAACCGCTTAAAATTACATAAATTTTATTTAAATATTTATTTTTGATTTTTAACTCTATATATTTAAATTATTAAGTTTTATATATGTATACGTAATTATAAACGTTTATATCTAGTTAATGTAACTTAAATAAATGTATTTTTCCTACTTTTATTTATGATTTTTTATTTTTTATTTTTCTAGCATATAATTTTGTATGTTGTAAACTCCTAAACTGCCTACCGTCTAGGCCTCAATTAGGCGTTTTAGGCTCTAGGCGTTGGGTCACTTCCCAAATACCGCCTAGCGCTTTCTTGAACACTGGATAAGACTAAAATTTTGTTCAAAAATCGAATGTTATTTTCCGCATGAAATTGAATTTCTCCAGTTATATATGATGAGTATAGTTCATACACAAAATTGTGTGAAATCACCGATCGTAATATAATCAATATAATTTTCATGCCCGATGAAAAAAAAATCAAGAATATGTTTTTATTGTTAAATCAATACCTTAGGAGGAAGTTGGGGAAGCAAAGCATGTAGTTTAGCAAACATGTCCCTCATCTTTTTCCTCCTTTCTCTCTCAGTCCATATATGTGTTTCATGATCATGTGATTCTTCTACATCATTTTCATCACTTCTTTTCGTCCTTTTCTTTCCTTTTGCGACCTTTCTAACCGCATCAGTCTGGATTTCTGATGACGGATGAGAAGGTTGCGACGGAGGTGATTTCTCAATTTTTCTACAACCGCCTTTTGAATCATCAGAATTGGATATCCCCCACACAAATCCCTCTTGAGCATTAGTCATATTAATTTGAATGCTCATTGTACCTTTTTTGTTTTATTGTTTTTATTGTGCTTTTATGAATGTCTTATATGGAGAGAGAGAGAGAGAGAGAGAGAGAGAGAGAGAGAGAGAGAGAGAGCTAGAAGAACAAAGAGAAAGAGACGTTTAAAGATGGTGAAAGAAAGAGAAATAGGAGAGCATATATATAGAGAGAGTTAAGTGAGCTCATAGCAAAACCCCAAAATATAATCATAAGACAAAGCCGTTACTAGGAAATCAACATAAAAAAAGGTTCAATTCTTTTTTTGTGAAGTTCTTAAAGAATATTTCTCTTTCAATTTCATGAATTTCTGTAAAACAGAGATTTCTTTCTTAATATTAGTTATGGTAAAAAGTGGTCATAAATTAATACGCGGTTTCTCTCTATATATGTATATATATTATACATGCGGTATATATCTATTTTCCATAATAAATAAATAAATGACTAAATAATTGATTTAGTAATTTAGAATGATAATTTTAAGAATTCCAATTCATATAATGCATGTTGTTGAAAAAAGTTAGGTAAGTAATTCAATATATATACAACCATATCCAAGTAAAATAAAAAAAGCATGACTTCATAATTATATGAAATTACTAATATACTCTAAATTTGATAAAGTCGCTAATTTGGTATCTCTCAAAATATATCATTCTTAATTTCAGTCAACTTGGTTAAATTAAATTCATATATTTCTTTTTATATCTGGTGAAACTTCTATATATTAATCTTCAATAAATTAATAACCATTATAATTAATAAATTATTTTTATATTTATGGATAAGACTAGTATAGTATTTAACATAGTTCAATAAAATCATAGGATAATAATTAAAGTTAAAATCCAATGTATTTGTATGATCCTATCAATATTATTAATTATTATATGCAGATTCAATATTCGTGTATGAATAAAATTAATTTATACTACTAAATTTTTCGTTAAGATTTGATTTGTAGTGCCCGATAACCTGTTGTCTAGTCATGGGTAATGGACTGTTATTTAAGAAAGCTAACAAAATTTGTGAATTAATTAGCCTTGAAAAAATCACCACTTACATGGTATTACAATCCATATTCAGGCATAAAAAAGCATAATTTAAAAATAAACTTGAATGTGAAATTCATGAAAGCTCTCAAAAACTCAGTGTATTTTAGTGACGTCAATAATCAATTCAGTTAAAATAAATTGCATTCCATGCACCATCATCAAAACTCTTTTGTCTTTGCACCATCTTCAAAACTCATTTTGTCCTTGCGATGAAAAAATGCTGTGTGTTGTTACGTTCAACTTTCTCATATATATATAGACACAATAAAATTATGGTTTCTTTTTTGTGAAAACCAGAATTTAACTTATAAGACAACCAATTGGCGTATGAGTCACCACATCCTAATTTGTTTTTATCGAATTAAATTTCTCAACGTTCGAATAATTTAGTCAGATTTTCTGTTTTTTATAAAAATAATAGATAAAGAACAGTTCATTAATCAGAATAACAGTTGTATTATACAAGTTGTATATGAAGATTTTCTTCTTTCTTTTCTTTGAAACGTTTAAAGATAATATTGTGCCTATACTTTTTCATTGGAAATGCCGACAAATGGTCTCCAATTTTTTTTAAACTTAATATT
>NC_025687.1:23816587-23824489 GCF_000633955.1 Camelina sativa | reverse complement strand
TTTTCTGTTTTTTATAAAAATAATAGATAAAGAACAGTTCATTAATCAGAATAACAGTTGTATTATACAAGTTGTATATGAAGATTTTCTTCTTTCTTTTCTTTGAAACGTTTAAAGATAATATTGTGCCTATACTTTTTCATTGGAAATGCCGACAAATGGTCTCCAATTTTTTTTAAACTTAATATTGCTTCATTCCAATTTCCAAATTTCTTATCTGTCTCAGAATTAGTGAATTAATTATTAAAATTAATTTATCAACTAAAAATGCATAAAATTTCAAAATATAATATATAGTTAGATATATTTAACAAAATATAATTAGAATTTTGTGATGGTTTGATGTGAGGCTGTTTTTTTTTTCTTTTTCTGGAGAGTTTAGTTACATTTACTACTCCCTCCGTTTCATAATATAGGATGTTTTAGAGGTTTTTGTTTGTTTCATAATATAAGATGTTTTCAATTTTCTAAACTATTTTTAGACAAATTTTTAATTTTTTATTTATTTATTTATGCAGTCTTGTTTATGATTGGTTAAACTTTTTAAAAGTAAACATGTCTAATTATGCGTGCTTTGGCTAAAACATTTTATAGTTTGAAACGGAGGGAGTAGTTTTTTAAGAACTCATCAGTAAACAAGTTTATGTATGTATAAAAATTTTATTGACTATCAATATTTATTAAGAAAACGCATTTCAAATCGAGTTATTAAGAAAAAAAAATTCTAGAAAAACACTTAATGGTTAGAACAATGATGAAGGTGCATAGCTACCGTATGCATGAGGGTGGTCTCAAGATTTAAATAGTAGCCGCTTTTATTTACTCTATTCTGCTTTCTCTGAATGTCATGTTTTTACATCTTAGTTTTATAGAGCTACAACGTCGTTATGGTCTTCAAGAATACTCTTAAGAAATTTAATTTAATTTTACTTAGTTAATCCTTACAATATAATAGATGAGAATCATATCATATTATGTAGTATGAGAAATTCATCCAAATTCTGTTTCAAAATGTTTGTTTCATTTATAATTTAAAGCTAGTGACACTTGTCATACTGTGGTAAACAATATTCCTACTTTATTAATCAAATACAGAGAATCATACGTTACATTCAATGGTAATTTGAAATTATAGATTTAGTGAATGAAAATTAAAGGTTTTTATATCTTAGTTTTTCATAGAAACAACAAATAATAACAATAGAAATACTAAAACTTTCAAATATAACTACATAATAAATTATTCCTGATATTTTAAAGTGGACGAAACGATTTCAATTTAAGAAAATTTGATCATTTCTATCCAAACTAAATGTTACTTCAGTATCATGTAAATTCTCTTTTTTATGGGAAAAAAAAAGAGTGATTAAATATTTTGGAGAATGAATTTAACAGAGAGGAAATGCCAAAAACAATTGGTTTGTTACAACTTAACCCAAAGTATAGTATCTCTCACTAATTAAGTAATTTAATTATGTGATCTCTCTCGTTTATTGATCTAAGTTTTTTCCATTGTTGTTTAAAAAAAAATTTGAAGAAGTTGTTACTCTGATTATGAAAAGAACAAAAAGGTGGAATTAGGATCCTTAATTAACTTGTGATTATCTTAACTGACTAATAATTAAGGGGTGGTAAAAGTGAGCGTTATCTTTATGGTTTTCAGTGCATGTAATCATTGATTGCCAGAGATTGAAAGTGTCACTTTCCCTTTCTCTTGTTAAGTAAAAACAAAACTTTTTGAATTAAATTTTTAGAATTTATCTGAATCCTTTTCATTTTCAATTACGAGTTTTTGTAACTTTTTCCTTACCTAATGGAAACGGACCTAGATTCTTTAATAAATTCTTACATATATAAAGACAAATTTGGGAATTCTTGTTTTGGGTAACGTGGCAATCATTCACATACCACAATTGAGTGCAATTTTTGGATTTAGCCATCGAAAAGGGGGAAACAAATCCATGAAGAATAAGTTTTGCTAAATTTGAGTTAATTTAAAGCCATTATCAAGTAAGTACACATGTATGTATTAAAAAAAAATATCAGATGTCCCACTCTTCCATATTATTATATAAAGAAATAGATAGCCAAAAAAACTCAAAATAAATTAGTAAAGCAACTTTTAACAAGTTGTGTTCTGCATAGTTTTCCTTGAATCATATGTTTATAATATAATTGGTTAAATTTTATGTTTTCTCAGCCTAACATATGAGAGTCACGGGATAAGGTGAGTTGCGTTGGACTGTTGGGTACGTGGGTTATTCATCTTTGACGCATTCTTATTTCTTGCTATAAGAAACACTAATCTACTAGGTACTAACCTGCGGTATACTATGGGTTGAATATTTTATTTTAGTAAAATTTGCAATTATTTATAATAGTTTGTGACTGAAATTGTTGGTTTAGAATCTTAGCAATTTTTAAAATGTTTATTGAGAAAACGACATCAATAAAAAAACTGGTGTAACAATGAATGAAATAGTTTAAACCTTTGTTTAGAAAAACAACATCCTTACTATAGTTCTGATATAAGTACAAAGACATAACTAACATGTAAACAAAAAAATTAAGAGGGGATTATTGGTTCTATGATTTTAATGGATTTGAAAATCCAAACAAAAATCATGTGTTATTCAATCATTGATTTTAAAATACTTATCAAAATTAGGTGTTATTGGTTCTATGATTTACAAATACTTGCTAAAATCCCATGTTATTCACTTAATTATTTGTTTTTGGATTTCAAAATCCACAGTATGTTTTAAATGGATTTGAATGGATTTGAAAGTGTAAAATAGAAGAGTTCAAATCCAAGGATAAAACATGTTATTTCAAAATCCTTGTATTTTGATTTCTAGAATTTACAATTCCATTTGGATTTAGAAATCACCTCTCCAATAACATCCCCTAAATATAGCTAGCGGAGGTTTTGGAAAACCTCTTTGAAAACAACATTCATTGTTTTTTTTGTGGCTTCCCTTTGTTATATGTAATAAGCAACTTCAAACCTGCTTTTGATTTCACCCTCGACATTGCCACATAGAGTTGTCTTTGAGAAAAAACCGGTCTTGGCAAGTACAACCTTACAGAGGTTAAACTTTGGCCTTGACTTTTGTTGATGGTCATAGCAAAAGCAACTGATAAAGGAAACTGTCTTCGACGCAGCTTGAAAGGCAATCTAGTGTCTGATGGCGACAATAACATCCTAGGAATAAGCACAATGTGACCAATTCTAGTTCCAGTGATGATCCTAGCTTCTAAAACATGATCAACCATCTGAGTTATTTGTAACCTAGTCCCATTCATCAACCCTCCATTTGGATCTATATTTCTCAACAACATGACCGGACAACCTATCTTAAGTCTAAGACTATGATTTGATAATCCTGAAACCTTGATATTATTCAAGAAATCTGGACTATACACTGGATTTTTTTTAGCTCTTTTGTCGGAAGGGTCAATTGAATCAGAATTAAGGTAAACTCTCTCTTCACCTATGAACAAACCAAAAAACAAAACAAAAAAATGCAAAGCCCGAGTAAACTTCACAATTAATGTAAAATCATAGCATGTACGTAGTTTATTATAGAAGTAGTGGTCTTGATACTTACCTTTTAGTGTTGCAATCATGTGCTCGTTGATTGAATTCGCATCATCATTTGTAGGGCACAATATAGCTCTTTCTTGGAAGAACAAAGCATCGTTCTCTTCAGCGTATGACTTGCCATAAATGGAATGAATAATGGATTCTATAGGACTTTCACTCTCAGTGATTATAAAATCCTCTGGTATATCAGTTTCAGTAACTCCATCATTTGGTAGATTAAGTTTTCCTTCTTCAAGAGCAAGAATCCATTTTGAAAATTCCTCAATATCCCTTGCTTCATTGACACTTATGTCTTGCATCAGCCTCATGTTCTTTGTCAATCTCAACACTTTGCAATGATCCCAAATAGATGATGAGTTAAGCGAAGCATTAACAATTTCTTCTCTTCCAGCTCCATTTATAACAGGAAGAATTTGCCTAAAGTCACCACCAAAAAGAATGAAATTTCCTCCAAAAGGCTTATCATCTTCAAGTACATCTTTGAAACTTCTATCCAAGGTTTCAAAACAATACTTGCTCATCATTGATGCTTCATCCCAGATAATTAGCTTTGATTCCTTTATCAATTCACCAAGATCTGATGTTCATGTTATAAATTTAGATTTCTATATTCATGAAATCTACACATCCCAAAGATCATCTAGATTTGATCTAATTCAACCATGAACATTTTATTAGAGAAAAAGAAACACTAACCTTGATCCATTGCTTTCTCTATGCTTGATGATGGATCCAAGTCTTCAGTAATTGATTTTCTCTTCCCTTACTCTTTATTGCTTTTACGTGATCTTTAATGAAGAAAATCACTAATCTCTTTTCTGTTGTGAATTTGGTGTGGTAGTGTTTCTCACGTTATGAGAACACAACCGTTGCCGTAATGATTCAACAGCCACATATATATATATATATATACATGTATATACAGTCACATTTGAAGAGATGTACTGGTTCGTAATAGCACCCCTTAATTGTACTGGTTCGTAACAACACCCCTTAATTGTACTGGTTAGTAATAGCACCCCTTAATAATGCATATACATAACATATACATGTATATATATTACTTATATAATATAATTAAGAGAAGGGAAGAGGGTTATCAATACACCCAAATTCTAATACATTAATCGAAACTGATTCATCACGGGGTCGTCTTTAATATTAGAATCTACAATGTTAAATATAACTTGAACTTTATTATTAAACCAAAAGACACATAGGCCACATAGAATATAAAATATTCTTACATTCTCCCACTTGGCATTTGTGTCAACTTATGGTTTAATAACTTTAATGTGCACTTTAATATCAAGTTCTCTTAACCTTTAATGACTTAAATAAAATCAAACTGATCGAATCATGGCGGTCACACATCATTGACGACATGCTCCCTTCCATGTATCATAAATTAATTCCCATTTTATATTATTCTTTCATATTGAGAAAAACTTTTAATTCTCAAAACAGTTATGTTATCTATATACCATAAATATGTACACTTACTTTAATGATAACATGTATAATAAAAACAGAAACATAACTTTAAGTGAATTCATAGTGTCTCATACATAATAAGCATCCTATAATTAAAACAACATGGTCTTATCTATAACACTCATACGCTCTACATGGCCAATGAACACATTGGCTGGTAATCCCTTAGTTAGCGGAACTGCAACCATCATATCCGTCCTAATATGCTCAAAAGACACTCTACGTTTCCGCACTTCTTCTTTGACAGACAAGTAGTTTATCTCCATGTGTTTAGCACCTTTTGAGTACATGTCATTCTTTGAAAAAAAGACAGCTGCGGAATTATCACAGTAAATTTTCAGCGGCTATTCTATGTTGTCGACAATCCGAAGCCCTGAGATAAAGTTCCGCAGCCACAATGAATGAATTGTGGCCTCAAAGCATGCCACAAATTCGGTCTCCATAGTGGAAGAAGCAATGACAGTCTGCTTTCCACTTTTCCACGATATTGCTCCTCCAACTAACAAGAACAAATATCCAAACGTCGATTTCCTACTATCAACGCATCCGGCATAGTCTGAATCTGAGAACCTTCTTTGCAGCCTTCCAGTGGTCCATTCCGGGATTACTTTGATATCGACCCAACATACCAATAGCAAAACTCCCAACCACTTATGAATAAGGAATTCTTTCCATTTCTTTACGTTCCAATTCATTTCTTGGACATTGCATTTTAATGAACTTGTCCCCTTTCTGAATTGGAATTTTACTAGCAGAGCATTTACTCATTCTATATCTCTCTAAGACCTTATTGATATATCCTTTCTGAGACAAACTTAGCAATCCTTGTGATCTATCTCGACTTATTTCTATTTCGATCACATAAGATGCCTCGCCCATATCTTTCATTTCAAAATTCTTAGATAGATATTTCTTTATATCATGTAGCATACCCATATCATTCGCAGCAAGCAAAATATCATCAACATATAAGACTAAAATTACAAACTTGCTCCCACTGATCTTTATGTAGATGCATCGGTCAAAGATAACCTCTACAAACCCATATGACGTAATGGTATTATTAAATTTCAAATATCATTGTCTGGAAGCTTGTTTAAGTCCATATATTGATTTTTTCAGCTTACACACCAGATGTTCATTTCCTGTGGCCACAAACCCTTCATGCTGATCCATATATACTTCTTCCTCAAGCTCTCCATTCAAAAAGGCGATTTTCACATCCATTTGGTGAAGCTCCAGATCATAATGAGCCACCAAACTCAAAAAAAATCTAAGAGAATCCTTCTTTGAAACTGGAGAGAAGGTCTCTTTATAGTCAATACCATCTTTTTGGGTGAAACCTTTGGCAACAAGGCGAGCCTTGTATCTTTCAATGTTACCTTTCGATTCGCGTTTAGTCTTAAAGACCCATTTAGAACCAACAGTTTGAAACCATTTGGCAACTTTACTAAGTCCCAAACATTATTATCACCCATAGATTTTATTTCTTCTTTCGCGGCAATATACCGTTTTTCAGAATTGTCACTTTCCAAGGCTTTTTGGAATATGTTCGGGTCTTCGTCAATGCTTAAAGTCACATTCACTTTCAACAGCATAAACCACATAGTCATTTGAAATGGCAGATCTAAGGTTCCTTCCAGATCGCGTTAATGGTTCTTGTGGTACACCATTTTCTTCATGAATAGCGACAAGTTCATTAATTGTCTCTTCATCTATGAGGATTGGTACATCATCATGTTGTTCTATTGCCTCATTTGACTGTACTTGTAACATCCGTGAACTGAAATCTTGGTTTGGGGATTTGCATCGGTCGATGTTGGAGGAGCATCGGTCGATGCAGGTTCAGCTTTTGCGTTTTGACTTAAGTTAAACGCTGTGTTTTGGGCAAAGGGAAAAGTAAAACCCTTAAATTGTTTCTTTTGTCTCATTAGTCGACTTTGACCGCTTTTGAGAGAAACGAAAGAGAGAGAGAAGAGTTCTTGGTGTTCTTGAGTGTTTTTGGTGATTTCTTGGAGTTGGAAGCTGTTTCTGTAGAGATCTATAGCTGGGATCGTTGTAGGAGCTTCCTAGGAGCGTTTTTTTCCTGTGTTTGGGTTAGATTTCTTCTGTGGCAAAGGTAAGTGCATGACCATGGCTTATCTAAGCTAGAGATTCTCTGATCTGTTTGTTTATGTGTTGTTTGGCTTGTTAGAACATTGTTTATGTTCTTGTGAGGCTTTCTTGTGGCTTAGGATAGAGTCTTATGGTTGCAGGAATGAAGATCCGGCGAGAAGCTTCAGGGAAAACAATGCTCGGAATGTGCGTCGGTCGATGCACATTGTGCATCGGTCGATGCAGTGCGAGGACGGCGCGGATTGACCTAAGATCATCGGTCGATGCCATGTGGAGGCGTCGATCGATGCAATTAGGGTTTCCGCGTAATATCGAGCATGCGTCTGTCGAAGCAATGGGAGCATCGTTCGATGTAAGTGAACTTTGCATCGGTCGATGCATATTATGCGTCGGTCGATGCAGTCCCCAGTTGGTGTCGGTCGATGCAAGCTTTGTGTCCGTCGATGTAGAGCCTGGTTTGTTTGTTGATTGTTGTTTGATGGTTAGAGTATCTCTATTGCTTGTGTGTATAGCCCAGTAGATGGGAGGATTGCCTTACTGAGTGTTTATAAAATACTCATGCATTGCAATTTGTGTTTGTGATGCAGGTAAAGGCAAAATGTGATCGTGGAATCAAGGCAATGAAGAGGAGGATGTTCTAGGGACTCGATTGGATGTTGTCTGGCATTGCTAGGTTGCTAGAGTTG
>NC_025687.1:23813331-23816306 GCF_000633955.1 Camelina sativa | reverse complement strand
ATTGCCTCACTGAGTGTTTATCAAATACTCATGCATCTCAATTTGTGTTTGTGATGCAGGTAAAGGCAAAGTGTGATCGTGGAATCAAGGCAATGAAGAGGAGGATGTTCTAGGGACTCGATTGGATGTTGTCTGGCATTGCTAGGTTGCTAGAGTTGGGTCATTAGAAACATTGCTAGGTTGCTGGTTCTATGTTTCCTGTTGATTGATTATTGGATATTGTTAAATGCTATAATTGTTGGAGTATTATTGGATATTTATTGGTATTGGTTATTTCCGCTATTGGTTGTGGTTGTGGTTAGGTGTCTAGTGGGTATGGGACCACTAGTTGTAGTTTATTATTATTTATTATTTAATTATTTATTATTAAAAAAAAAAAAAACGGGTCGGGTCGTTTCAGTACTGAAACAATAGGAACAACAACCTTAGATGTGACAACAGGTGAAGAAACTTCAACCTGAACTTCTTGAATATCCACCTTTCTTGGTTCACCACTCCCACTAGTTTGACCATTTTCAATGAACCTAGCATTTCCCGTTTCAACTATTCTCGTATTATGCTTAGGACAGTAAAATACATACCCCTTTGATTTTTCCGGATAGCCAATAAAATAGCCACTTACAGTCCTCGAATCAAGTTCATTTTCATGTGGATTATATGGCTTTACTTCTGCTGGACATCCCCAAACACGTAAATGTCTTAAGCTTGGTTTCCTTCCCGTCCACAGTTCAAAAGGATTCTTAGGAACTGCCTTACTAGGAACCCGGTTTAAGACATACGTTGCAGTCTTTAATGCATATGTCCACAATGATAGGGGTAAAGAACTATTACTTATCATGCTCCTAACCATTTCCATTAAAGTACGATTCCGCCTCTCAGCTACACCATTCTGCTGAGGGGTACCAGGCATTGTATATTGTGCACAAATGTCTCTACTCTCAAGTAGCTTTGCAAATGGACCAGGACATTGTCCATTTTCTGTGAATTTTCCATAAAACTCACCACCTCTATCAGATCTCACTACTTTTACTTTTCTATCTAATTGCCTTTCCACCTCATTAATGAATATCTCTAAGATATTCACAGACTGAGATTTTTCATACAGAAGATAAGTATAACCATAACGTGAGTAATCAATAAAGGTGATAAAGTATTTTTCACCGCTCCAAGATGGAGCATCAAACGGACTACATATATCGGTGTGAATTAAATCAAGAACTTGAGTACTTCTTGTGGCTGGTTTCTTTGTAATGTGTTTAGTCTGATTTCCTTTCATGCAGTCTACACACACATCTAGATCACTAAAATCCAAGTGAGGAAGAATTTCATTCTTTACCAACCTCATAATTCTTTCCTTGGAAATGTGACCTAGTCTTTGATGCCACAAAAAAGCTGAACTTTCATCAGATGCACTACGCTTAATGCCTTGACTTTCAATATTAAACAACGATTCATAAAACTTTATATCAAGATTGAAACGATAAACTGAATCAAACAAAGTACCATTTCCATTAAGGTAATCATTTCGGTACAATGAGAAAACACCGTGTCCAATCTTAAAAACAAAACCTAAATTGTCCAACCTACTAACGGAAACAAGATTTCTAGCACACTCAGGTACATAGAGACACCCTTCAAGATCTACCTGACATCCAGTGTCCAAGATCAACTTATAAGTCCCAATACCTTCAATTCGTGCCTTCATTCTGTTTCCCATGAACAAGAATTGTTCAGCTCCTCTTATGGGTTGAATCGAACTGAATCCCTGTTTAATATGAGACACATGAGTAGTAGCACCAGTATCTAACCACCAAGTATTTTTAGGCACTTCGACAAGGTTCAATTCAGAGCAAACATAAATATGTTGCGTATCTTTCTTTTCGAACCATGCCTTTCCTTTCAGACAGTCTTTCTTGAAGTGCCCCATTTTCTTGCAAAAGAAACACTTCCTTTCCTTCTGGATTTGACTTTCAGGGCCTTTCATAAAAGCTTTATCCTTCATCTTGTCCTTCCTACTTGGTTTTGCTTTATTGATGCTAGCATTTCCATAGCCCACAAGATTGACAACATTATCCTTCATTTTTTTTAATTCTCCCTTCCTCTTGAACCAACATAGCCTTTAACTCCTTAAAGTCCCATTTATCTTTAATGGTGTTGTAATTCACCTGGAACTGGCTAAACTCAAAAGGTAGAGAGTTCATAATGAATTGGACCAAGAAATTCTCATGAACTTCCATTCCCAAGGTTGACAACCTTGCTGCCAAGTTAGACATGTGGGTCACATGATCATGAATTGGCTGAGACCAGTCAAACTTTTTCGTAGTAAGCTCATTCATGAGACTTCCTACAATCGACTTGTCAACCAAATCAGATTGTGAACACTCCTTAATTTTCTCTATGAATTCCCTTGATTTCTCTGTCTTAGGCATAGATGGCTTAACACTTTCTGCCATCTTCATTCTTATGAGGTTGAAACTCAGCCTGTTAGATCGCTCCCAAATCTCATAACAAGACTTTTCAGTTTCAGAGCTATCTCCTGTAATGGCTGGAGGTTCCTCATCCGTTAGTATTGCAGAGTCCAAAGCCATAATACCCAATGCAATCTGGATCTGGTCAGACCATTCACCGTAGTTCAGCCCATTGAACTTTACGACAGAGTTAGCAGATGCATATAAGTTTGAAGAAGCTGCAAACATGTAAACATGCTTACATATTAGTGCTTTGACAATTTTACACAGACTCTTAAGGCCTAACTTAAATTTAATGCATGAATTTAAATAACCTTTGGGCAATATTTAAACACAAGTCCTTTTAATGATGCTAAATTTATAATTTTATAATTAATCAAATCACATATATTTATCAAATAAATTTGTTACCTTTGGGTATACATATTATTGACTATATTGAAAATGATTAATTCTTTTCTGTTATGAAACTAGAGAGTTGAAGGATGAAATCTCTTGTTCTCATTA
>NC_025687.1:23802035-23813271 GCF_000633955.1 Camelina sativa | reverse complement strand
GTTGTAACCCCAAACAGAATTTTTCTTTTGCCTAGGTCTTTCATTTCTTTCTTGTTTGGGCGATTTAACCAGGGGTTCCAAGGATGTTTGAATCATCCATATAGACTGCTATTATCACAAATCCTTTGTTTGCAAACTTCTTTATAAATACATGGACTGATGGGATCATTTTATAGCCTTCTTCGGCTAGGTACTTGCTTAATCTATTGTACCATATACACCCACTTTGTTTCAGTCCATAAAGGTATTTGTCTAGCCTTATGCAGTATTTTCTCGAGAACCACTCTTATAATTGAGCTCTATACCCTCTGGTAATCTCATTTCATTTTCCAGTGGACCATGTAAGTATACGGTTTTAACATCCATTAACCGTAAATCCAGTTTTTCTTTTATAGCCAGACTTATTAAAGTCGTTGCATCCATCACAGGGAGTAAGTCTCCTCATAATCTATTCCTGGTCTTTGAGAGAATCCTTGTGCTATAAGCCGTGCTTTATCTCACGCTTTCATTATTCTAATTTCTCTTTCTTACAAAGACCAACTTATGTCCAACTGGTTTATATCAAGTGTTGTCCTTAAGGTCGGACCAAACACATTTCTCTTCTTTAAAGAGTTTAACTCCACGTCAATGGCTTCTTTCTATTTTAGCCAATCTTTACTTTGAGTGCACTCTAATATAGACGTGAGTTTCTGATCCTCATTTACTTCAAGTGCTACCTTGCATGCAATTATTTCATTAATGTCGACATCTTTGCAGTTCCATTTTATTCTAGACATGATATAGTATATCGAGCTCTTATTATTATTAATACCTTAAGGACCTTGAGGTTTAGCGTCCCAAACCTCATTGTTGGTACCTTAGGATTTGCCGCGGCCATGTCTATACTCTTTCCTTAACCTCGGTTTTATTTGCACCTTTCTTAGATTTCCGAAGGTTCTTTTCTATGGAACATATTGGTCTATTTAGACTCTGTAGCAACTTGATTATTGTGTTCCTTTTGAACATCAATACGTACTGGTGCATTACAAGCTGGTATGTACGATTTCATAATTCTCTTTTGGGTCATTAAAGGAATCTTGGCAATTGAATAGCTAGCTTTTGCAAATGTACAATCTCGAGGATCTTGCCAATTTAAGGATGTTTGATTCCATAATATTTCTTTGACCAGCTTGTCTTTCTCTCCACCCAATGTAGGGAATTCGGATTCAGCAAACTGACAATCCGTGTATCTGGCCACATATAAATCACCCATAGTTGGCTCAAGATACTTAACAATGGTGGGAGAATCATATCAATATATATTCCCATCCTCCTTTGAGGTCCCATCTTTGTTCTCTGTGATGATGCAATATAAACGGCACACCCGTATATTATTTTAGATGGGATATGTCTGGCTTATGACCCGTTATGCATTTGGGAATATTTATACTCACTAGATGGCCTGATGCATATAAGTTCTGTTGCATGTAGTACTGTGTGTCCCCAAGCCGACACAAGAAGCTTCGACCTCATGAGTAATGGTCGAGCAATTTATTAAGTACGTTTAATGAAGGATTCATCTAATCCATTCTCTGTATGTTCATGTGCCACAGGGTGGTCCACACTCCCCCCCATGGACATACCATTATTATTAAACGCTTGGGATATAAATTCACCAGCACTATCTAGACTTATAGTCTTAAGTGGAAAATTTCTTTAGTTACATTTGCTGGTGATGGCCTTATAAATGAGTTTCCCTTGTGTACATGCTACACACGTGAGATTGTAGGGATAACTCTTCTCTCTCTTAGGAGTGTGCCAATTTTATTTAATATCAACATACGCATCATGTTAGAAACACGGATGGCCAATCCGGTCATGCCATAAAGTGAATTATTGAACATTTCGTTCATTGCCATATTAGCCTCTATTATATTAATCTTAGCATGGTAAAAACCAGTGGCTAGTGCAAGGTATAGACTTCTAGGATTCTCTTTAGATCCTTGGGTGATTTTAGTAATATATATAGGAACTCTTGGTTTCCTTCACCCTTTATTTCAATATGGAAACCATTCAAATGAATGTCCTTAAAGCTCAATAAGCTTCTCTTAGAGCTGGGTGATTATAATGCAACACTTAGTTCAAAATGTGTGCCATAAAATATATGCCTGGCCGTAGCCTTTACTTAGGCTTGCTATACCCGCTTATCTTTGCTAATATTGGCTTTGTGTGGCTTAATCCACTATCCACCACACTTATTTTCTTGTCCTTAACCATTTCCAATAATGGACAAGGATTTATGTTTTAATATATATTAAAGGAAATAAAATAATTGGATTTAAATCAAAATAATAATTCAATCAAATTCAAAAGCATAGAAATTAAAATAATACACCACATGAGTTTAAATATTTTTCTTTAGGCAATCAAAATCTCATAATCCAATTTAGGAGTTCTGCATGTCTTTATCTTATGGTTTTCTATACCATAATTATTATTACAAGTGGACTTGGTCTTATGTTGCGGGTTTAGATAACCCGCGGCCTTTACCCCGACCACGGCCGAAGCCTAATCGGTTTCTATAGCCTTGACCATCATAATTATGTCTTTGGTAAGTCCCACGACCAGGACCACCATGTCCACTTCTTCCTCGGCCACGGCCATACTTGTCTCTATGGACATAGATAGACTCATTAGTCTCTTTGGCTCTTTAGGCTCTTTAGGATTTTTCTTTGTCATGTCAACCTTGTGAGTTTCATTGCACTTTTCATTTACACATCGGTGACAAACCGATTTAGCCTTGATTTGCGGTTTAAAGGACCCATGGCCCCTACCACCGCGGCCACGGCTACTACGGCCGTAACCATCAAAACGGCTTGCCTGGCCCCAACGACCACCACGTCCTCTGCCACCACGGCCATGGCCATAGTGTCTTTTTCTGTGGACGTAGTTGGTCTCTTTGGGCTCTTTTTCCGGTAATGGGGTTGTACCGGGAGATCTCATAGCACTATTCATCAACAGCTCATTTTCATGGTACTGTTGCTGAAGTACTATATTGTGAGTACTAAAAGTAGACAAAGTCTTCTCTAGTAACTCTCTCTCCGTGACTTCAGTACCACACAACCTTAGGATTGAGACAATCTTAAAAGCTCTGAGTTATACTCATCCATGGATTGGAATTCCTGGATCCTTAGGTTTTTCGAATTGAGCCTTTGGTAGGAGCACCATCTATTGGTGTCCATATTGTTTTTCAACTCTGTCCAAAGGTCAATAAGATTCTCAATGGTATGGTACTTGGTCCTTGAGACTCTCAGCAAGGTGATGGTGTGTATGCAAAATTGCCTTACATTTATTCTTTTAGTGCAACCATTATCATCCTTAATACACTCACATAGGTACTTTGATTTTACAAAACATGCACCCGATTATATCATGCGGTTTTTAAGACCGAACCATGTAATTCATTTGGATCATGCCATGCGGTGTTTAAGACCGAACCATGGAATCATTTTAGTCTTAGGTCATGCGGTATTTAAGACCGAAACATGCCTTGCCTTTACTTATAATTTCGAACTTAGGTCATGCGGTATTTGAGACCGAAACATGCCTTTATTCTACTCAATTTCGTGGCTTAATATGCATGAACAACAAACCTAGATAGGAACTAGCATGCATGCAATAATTTCCTTTTTCTAGATAAGATTTCCTTTTCTTAAGTTTTCCTTTTCAGTTTTGGATTAAGACAAGTTTTAGGAAATATTTTATTTAAATTTTAGGATAATTACCAAATTAAATTTGGAAGTTATCCTGATAGTTCTAGCAACCTAGAACAGATCTATGATTTTCGAATTTCATAGTTTTAGGATCCCAAATTTTTTCTTAATTTACAAGAACAGTTTTATGTTTATAATTGATCCTATATTGTTTCTATGGAAATTCCGAATTCAACAGTCCTAAACAAGTCTATCCAATTTGATATTAATGTTCATGCAACTCTAACAATTTATGCAATTATTGGTTCTTTAATACCCTATGCATAATTCGATTTCATTATGATGCATGAACAACCAAGTTTTAAATCTCCTAGAACAGTTTGATTAACATCTTATGAATCTAACAAATTTAGTTCTAGGTTCTTATGCAACAATCAATCAAGCAATAATAATCAATCAACCAAATTCAAGCTTGATATCTTTTGGTGCAATTCACAAACAATCTAACAGTCCTATGCAACCGATTTTAAAGTTTTACAAGAATAGAACTCTTAAGATTTGTTTGTTTGTATACTTGGATGTTTTATGGTTCAATAGCTGTTAGGGTTCAGATTCGATTATATGGTTCTAAGAGGGTTAGACTTTATTTTACCTTTCACCAATTAGGGTCTGACTGGTTTTGATCTGGGAGCTAAAGACCTCAGATTTCACTCACGAACCTCGATCAGAACCGCTATCAACCCAATCCTCGTACCACTCTCGAACTGCTCTCGGACTGCTCTCGGACAGATCCTCGTACCGCCTACGTACCGCTCTCGGCCGGAACCGCGAACTGCTATCGTCAGGAACCGCGAACGTCAGGAACCGCGAACCGCGAACGTCAGGAACCGCGAACCGCGAACGTCAGGAACTGCGAACCGCGAACGATGATGGATTCCAAACATGGAGTAATCACCGAGAGTTTTGGATTATCACCGAGAGATCTCCGAGTTTGCCCCGGAACTTGCCGCGTACTGGATCCAAAACGGACGGAAGCTGATCGCCGAAGCTGATCGCCGGAACTTGCCGCGTACTGGATCTTCGAACATGAACTTACCCCGGACTGGCCGCGTACACGGACGGAAGATGATCGCCGAATTTGGGCGGCGGTTTTTAGGGTTTTAGGGTAAGAGATAGAGGCGGCGGCCGATTAGGGTTTTAGGGTTTTAGGGAGGAGAGAAACGGCGGCTGCTTTAGGGTTTTAGGGTTAGGGTTTTCTCAGCTGGCCTTAGAGGCTATCGTGCTGATAACGTGTTATGAAACTAGAGAGTTGAAGGATGAAATCTCTTGTTCTCATTAATGATAATCGAATGAGGTTACATATATATAGTAGAGTACAAGGGCTAAAGCCCATAAAGCAATAGAGTACATAAGAAAGGCCATGGGCCGCGAAGCAATGGCCGATGGGCCGTACATGTGCGGACAGTAAATGGGCCGTAAGGCCATGTCCTAACGGACTGTGAGCGGGCCGGTCCATGGAGTCCACAAGTGTTTTACAACATTTTCATATTATTAACTATTTTCAATGATCCACCTTTGGGTGATCTCCAAGAATCTTATTATAATTAAAAGAGAAGTACAAATAGGAGAATGTCTAAAATCCCTAATCTATTTACTCAAATTGCCACTCAATTATTACTAAAGGAGACACTTTATTGAAATTAAGAAGGACAAAATTGACTTAAAAAATACAATCAATCGATTTAATCAGTAGGGTCCGCGTCTTTATCCGAATACCCACCCAATAATCAATTCCTATCCAATAACTTAGGTATTCTCTTACTTAGTTTGGGCTTCACCGTTTCACAACATATTGGGCCTTACTTGGCTTTACATATCTGCAAAAATACAAATATTCTAATTAGTCGATAGATGGTTTTAAATCTTAAGATTAAATGTATAAATCAGTTCATATCAATTTACGCAAATCATTGAAATTATAAATATTAAATCTCCAATCAACTTATAATCAAGGTCTCAATTAACTAATTCCATAGTAGCATAATTTCTTAAAAAACATAAATAAAGATCGAACATACCTAAATTGATATCATAAAATCAATACAAAATTGAATACAAAGATTTCGCACTTTCCATTGAAGATTAACACAACTCAATCACTACGAAACCCTATGTTACCAACTTCAGTATAAATAGATATATTCTATAGTCATTCTAATCTCATCACATCAATCAATTTCGAAAACTCAAAGTCCTTTTAGTATTTCTTAATGGCGCAAGCAATTGCTTACCTCAATGATGTCAAGCCCTAGAAGACATCTTGGAGAGTGCAGGTCCGAGTCCTTCACTCTTGGAAAACTTACACCACCGCTTTTGGAGAGACCTTTGACATGGTCCTCACAGATTTTGCATGAGAAAAATGATCCAGAGTTTTTCCAGCAAAGAGCTATCTTATGTCCAACAAATAATGATGTCAAATAAATTATTTGTCAAATAAGATTTTCGAAACAAACCTTAAGATGCGAAGCCTTTCAAGACTTCATAGATAGTGCAAGTCAGGTTCTTCATACCTGGAAGACATATGAAATTGTACTCGATGATGCCAAGTAAGTATAAAGATCTTATATTTTTGTATACATAAACATTCAGCAATATTCATGTTCATACACCTAACATACTGTTATGTCATTTTCAGGGTACAAATATCACTTTTCTGTATTAAAAGGATCTGATGAGCCGGTTTCTGAAATTCAAGAGGAGAAGTCATGCAATTTAAATATGAATTTAATATTCGAATGTACCTGATTGTTGAGATTTAGAGGTTAGAAGCAACTACCTCCTTATCCTTTTATGTGAGGGTTGGTAGATCGATATGAACTTGAGAGGCGTGTAGAGAGAGAGAGCCAGCCAAAGTAGCAGCATTCCTTGACAGGTACATGACATCATCTCTTTAATTTAAAAAAATGTACTCCTCTTTTAATTATAAGAAGATACCGAAAGCCTAACTGATGTTGTGTCACTACCAGTTATTACCCAACAAATATACTATGAACAATCGATCCCTTCAAATTTCCAATTCGATGAAGAATTGGGACATATCAAAGAATTTGGATTCTAAAGCATCAAGCAGTGAGAGAGCTCACGGATTTGTATTGCTCGAATCCTCGAGAAGAAGATGCCACTGACCTAGAAACAAGTTGCTAACTAATTAAAAGATAACTAAAAAACAACAGTATTAATCTTCTACATAGTTATAATACTAAGAGAATCACAAGTATATGATTATACAGGGTAAAAAATACTAGCTTCTAGGAAACCAAGTATATCTCTTACATGAACAAAAATCTCAACACAATTAACCATAAGCCGTGTTTTAGGAGCTTTGCATCAAAGAGACGAAAAATTTAGAAGCTTTTTCGCGAGCCACAATAATAAATAAACATATGCAATGAAGAATTTATTAAAAAAAAAGCTCAGCCTTACTCCGAAACTTCAGGAAGAATTAAAAAAAAAACTTTACAGTTGGGTAGAATAAAAATTCGCAGCTAGATGAGCAAAGAAGAAATCAGCAACTTAGCCCAAAATCTACGATCCAAAAATTCATAAACAGCGAAACTTTGCGCCCCCGAAAAAAAAAATCCAAATGGTTGCTCTTAAGTTGCCAATAGAGACGGAGACGAATGTAATTTTGAAAAAATAATGAAATTGTATTGACAGAGAACATAGTTATATGGATTATATAGTCAAAAATATCCAAAAAACTTCTTTTCACCAAAATAGAAGAGAATCAAATCAAATTAAGAAGTGACAAACTCAATGAAAAAAAAAGAGTTCTTACAAAATCGGAACTATGCATGGATAATGTCTTCTCCCTGTTGGAGGTTCTACCATGTTTGCCGATCTTGGCTTCTAGGGTAAGTGAAGTCGGGTTGGGATAACTCAACGGGTCGTTTGCTTTTTAGGATTGACACTCGTCGGCTAAACTGGAAATGGTAATTGCCGAGTGTTTTAATGAATAGAGAAAGCCACCGCATCATGTTTTTTTTTTAATTCTTTTTATTGACATCCCTTTTAATAAAACGGAAGTACACGACTTAGTTTTTGTAGACTTTACATTATTAATAAATGGTTAGTAATATGTTACGCATATAGGTTATAGGTTATACATTAATTCCAAAAACGAAATATTAATAAACGGTTACACCTTCACAACTACATATAACTTTCGTAACTAATAAAATATTTCACCAAATGGTTAACAAGATTATTCAAGTAAATCTTCCACCAAACAGTTTATCTTAAATATTCCAAAATATATACTTCAAAATATTTGATTAACAAATCAAATCGTCCTTTATCATGTCGTTACCTAAAATCTCTAAACTCAATATTCCAATTGTATATTTCCCACAAATTTATTAATAACCAAAGGTATTTAGAAAGTTAAGCAAAGGTATAATAATATGAATAAAAAAAGGAATAAAATCTTAATAATTTAACAATATCATACAAAATCTCTGATATCGTATTCTTTAACTAAAGAAAAAAAATCCTCAAGAAAATCTTACTTTGTATATAAGTAAAGCTAATCGACTTTCATTACGTATATTCAGAGATTTTAAGAAAACAGAAGAATGACGATACTTTCTCAGTTTACCATGCTAAACAATCTCAAGCCATACAAGAATTCATGGTGTATTCGAGCTAAAATACTGCATACTTGGACACATTACAACAAGGATGTTGGTATGTATTTTGAGATGGTTCTCTTGGATCAAAATGTAAGTAACCTACTTATTTATTCTCATTACTATCATCTGATTTCTTGAGAGTAGTATTCAATATTCATTGACAATCTTTTATATTGATACTTATTACTATAGGGTAACAAGATTCAAGCAGCGGTGAAGAAAGGTGATGTTTCGAAATTTAAGAAACATCTCACTAAAGAGGATTGGAAAGTCATTGAGGAATTTTCTGTCACTAAGGTCACTAGACAATATCGATCCACCATCAATCCTTACAAAATAAAATTTGTGTATACAACAGAAATTTCTCCTTCAGATCCTATGTCCAATAATATTTGGCTTGATTTGGTTAATTTTAACAAAATTAACAATGGTGCCCTTCCTTATTATTTACTTATGTATTACTATTGATTTCAATTAGTTATATTTCAAAGTAATCTTCGATTTTGTAAATGTAGATGTTATTAGACAGTTGGTGAACGTGAGAGACATAGAGCTTCTTGGTGTCTCTTGAACCCACAGGAAAAAGATTGATTTCCAATTATGAGATGCTGAGTAAGTCAATCCATTAGAAATACTATAGACGTATTACTAAAAAATCAAAAAATCTACATAACATTATAATGCAAATCTGTGTGAAAATCGGTTACAGGAATAACTACCTCAACTGTACTCTTTGGGGAAAATGGGCCGACCAAGTGAAAGAAGTATCTAAAGAAAACATTGGTGGGACGGTCATTTGTTTAATTCGATGGGGCAAAATAGTAGAGTATAAAGGTTAGCAATAGTCACATCTTATAATGTTAGTAACTCCCTAATGTGGATTTAGTGGATTTACTACTCTTTTATGTCCATTTTGTAATAGGTGTGAGGAGTTTGACCACTTCTTTTGATGCATCTGATGTATGGTTTAACCCTGACATACCAGAGGCAGTGGATTTCAAAATTTTGTAAGTATTTTCAAGATCCTTAAAATTTTGATCACATTCGTTGTTTAAGAAGTAACAATAATGGAATATATCTCAGGTTACCTTCGGATGGTCTTGCCTTATCCATGTTGGGACCTAAACCGAAATTTAATTCCCGGAAAATAACTGATGCAATGGCAAATCTGCTTCCGTGGAAAACTATATCAGAGCTTCGTGACTCTTATGAGGTGAGGGTGAATTCCATTAATCGTTTCTCATTAATAAACATGTGTTTAGATATTCTAATGCAAGTTTTATGACAACAGCCTGAAAATGTTCGCATCATGTGCTCAATCATGGGATTTGACACTGACTGGTCATGGTATTACTACGGTCATTTTAGTTGCAAAAAAAAGGTAACAAAGAAAAAAACTAAATACCCTAATAAGAAACAAGTCTATTGGTGTCAAAAATGCAGAAAAGAGGTCACTGAAGTTGTTTTAAGGTAACTACTTTTTATTTGCCAAATAATTGGATAATAGAATCTTAAATTAGAATATACTAATCCTTTTAACTTATACAGATACTGGCTACATTTGCTAATAAAGGACAGCACAGGTGAGGCGAAGATATTCTTATTTGATAGTACTGCACAAGAAATCATTGGGCAAGAAGTATCTGAAGTAATGGAAAGCTGCGGTCATGAGGTATAATAAGACCTTAATCTTGCTGAAACATAATAGTAGAATAATAAATGTTTTTTAATACAAACGTCACTTAAATGTTAGTGTTTAACTTTTCAGATTCAAGACCCATGCTATTTACCTGCTGTGCTTACTAAATTTATAGGGCAAAAACATCAATTTGTCATCTCAATCGCGAAAGACAATATAACTGGAAGTAATGATGAGTACAAGGTAGAAGAAGTGCTACCAATTCACAACTTGAATGATAATTCATGTGCTAGCCATTCACAAGGCCCTATGGAACTATCTACAGTCAGTTCTATAGACCAGGTAGTTACGTGATTACCTCAAGTTATATGTAGTTGATAGTTTTATAGAGGAAGAACCTTGCTCAAACTAATGGTTATATTTAATATGATTCCAGGTTTTAATGCTTACTAATAGTTCCGAGAAATCAGACTGCACAATGAATTTGGTGTCTACTCCCTCATCTAAACGAAAGGAAGATTCAGGTGACGGATCAAATCAGTCATCCACAAACCAAAAAAAATGCAAGGGAATTGTGGACGAAGAGATTATAGATCTTGAACAGAAGGCTGTTGATGGTACCAATCTCATGCAAAAAATACAAGCTGTAGCTGACAATGAAGCAGATGGTAATCAAAAACTGGAACAAATCATGCTGAAGAAAGTTAAGATTGAAAAGATAGCCGAGCAAAAGGATGTTTAAATCCATGGTGGATGTGGTCAAATAACCGTGTTTCGGGTTGAGCATGTGTTTATTTCCTATTTTATTTAAATAAACTTGGGGGTGTGTGTGGAGCAATTATATTGTAATCATTACTCTATACATACCACCAAAATATTCCGCTTTCAGATCGTATCTTATTATTTTTAACATTTTTTTACTTTTTGAGTTTTTCTCTAAACTGTCGTGGAATAATAAAAGGGGGATACTTGACAAATTTTTCAAAAGACATATAAGTTATATCAAAAAATATTACTCTAGGAGGTGGTCAATTTACCTTTCATAACTCATTAACTCAAGTCCTTAGCTTCTTGATGACATGATCTTGAACGACGCTATCCTCATCAATGAAACATTATCCAATCCTACAAGAGTAATTTAGAATAATGTAATCAAATCCGCAAATAAATGTTAATTAAATATAAGTATACAATTAGAAAAGTTAATACTCATT
>NC_025687.1:23745671-23801027 GCF_000633955.1 Camelina sativa | reverse complement strand
ATTTGAACTTTATCCACATCATAGGTAATCAGACACAGTTCAATAGTGTAAACAGAAAAGATCTTTTCATTCATAATCACGGAAATAAAAGAAGAGTTGATAATGAGCATGTTGGAGTAATGACAGACACAAATGAGGATTCTGAAATGCTAGAGTTTCATGATTACGATTCAGGTAAAATATCAATTACAAATGCAATTGAAAATTATACCTCAAGATCTTTATGTTCTATTCCTCATATTCTTTACCATAACATTTTACTAATTAAGCCTCAACTTATTTACCTTTAACAGAAGATCCAGAAGATGATTACCATCATGAATTTTACTGTAGTAGCCAGGAATATACAAGTAGTGAAACTTCTTTGGAGGAAATCGATATGATTGGAAGAAATGAGAAGATTTCAGATGAAGAGATAAATCAAGCCAAAGAACATTATGACATCCTTACACTTTTAGAGAAAAGTATAGAAAAGGTTTTTGGGACCAAAACTCCAATACCCACCAAGGTTAACAAATCAATCGAAACAGGTAATATAAAACTAATCAATTATCAGATCAGTAATAAAATAAATTAGTTTGTCTACTTCTCTAAACTAATAATTATCTTTTCTTTAAATAATCAGCTTATGTTGATGAGGGTGATCCAGACTATAGTTGTCAACACTGTGGTGCAATCTTTTGGTATGGAGAACGACTAAACAAGAGGAGGACCCCTAAAAATCCAACCTTTTCAGGATGTTGTATGCAAGGCCTAATTGTATTACCCCCACTTAAAGAGTCTCCTGAATTGTTGTGGCTAATGCTTAAGGGAGATGATGAATTCGCCAAAAACTTTAAAGAGAACATAAGAGCTTACAACATGATTTTCTCATTTACATCCATTGGTGGCAGAGTTGATCATTGTGTTCCAAAAGGACGTGGGCCTCAAATTTTTGCATTGCAAGGTGAGAACTACCATCTAATGGGTGCTTTAAAACCAAAACCTGGTGAAATACCAAAGTTTCTACAGCTCTACATTATCGACACTGCAAATGAAGTGGATAACAGAATGAACATAATGAGGTATTTAATCGTTAAAGTAAAGTTTTGTCTTTCCTAATTTTGGTATACCATTGTTTGAGTTTGCACTATCATCTAATAAAATATACAAATTCATTATATCCTACAGTAAGGGGAAAGATAATGATAATGGCCAAGGAAAACAAAAATTCAGAAAGGAAATCATTGAAAGTATCATCAAGCTACTCAACAAGATAAACCCACATGTTGAGGCATTTAGGTCTGCCAGAGACAGATTTAATACTAATGATGAAGAAAGTTTTCACATGAGGATTATTGCTAAACGCACAGGTGATGGAAGGGTATACAATATGCCAACAGCATCCGAAGTCGCAGCTTTAATACCAGGGGATTTTCATGAAGATATGGATAAACGTGATATCGTTTTACAAGAACACTCTGCAAAGCTAAAAAGAATACATGAACTGCATGTAGCCTATCTAGCACTGCAATATCCTCTATTGATTCCATATGGAGAAGATGGTTATAGGCTTGGTATAAAGAAAGTAAAACATCTGGTCGTGGAGAAAAGGAGCAAGAAGATGTCAGTATGAGACAAGTTTTTGCGTATAGACTTCATGAAAGATAAAATGAAAAACATGTTTTGCTAAGGTCTAAGTGCTTGCTGCAACAGTTTGTGGTTGATGCTTTCACAATGATCGAGTCAAATAGGTTGTGCTATATTAAAAAAAAATCAAATCAAGTTCAGGACTACAAATATTGAAACAGTTCAGAAGGCAGCTTCCTCCGGTAACAATGATCTACAAAACCAAGGCAAAAGAGTGACTCTCCCACCATCCTTTACAGGTGGACCAAGGTACATTACACAAAATTATTTGGATGCAATGGCTATATGCAAACATTACGGTTTTCCAGATTTTTTTATAACCTTTACATGCAATCCAAAGTGGCCTGAGATAGTTAGATTATGCAAGAAACGCAATTTGAGGCCTGATGATAGACCATATATTATATGCCGGATTTTCAAGATGATACTTGACAGGCTAATGGACGATCTAATAGTTAAGCATATAATTGGGAAGACGGTTTCAGGTAATTTAAATTATACTACTTTGTGCGTTTTGGCTAAGGGGTTTGTTTATCTAATTCTGACTTATTTACTTTTCTTTCACTGCAGCCATGTACAAAATTGAATTCCAGAAAAGAGGACTTCCTCATGCTCACATATTATTATTTATGCATTCAAGTTGTAAGTTTACAACATCTGAAGATATTGATAAGATTATATCTGCCGAGATTCTAGATAAAGAGAAGAAACCAGAGCTGTATCAAGTTGTTAAAGACTGTATGGTTCATGGACCATGTGGAGCTGCTAATCCAAATTCACCATGTATGGTCGATGGTAAATGTACTAAGTTTTTCTCAAAAAACTTTAACAACACTACTAAGGTGGATAAAGAAGGATTTCCAGTTTATAGAATGCGGAAAAACGGAGGTTATATAGAGAAGAATGGTTTCAAATGCGATAACCGTTATGTCATTCCATACAATGAGAAGCTATCTCTTCATTACCGTGCTCACATTAATGTGGAATGGTGCAACCAATCAGGTTCAATTAAATATCTCTTCAAATATAACCACAAAGGACATGACCGTGTTACTGTGACTGTTGAACCACATAGAAAGGATGCAGATGTTGAAATGAATCTGAATGGTGGAGCGACTACAAACGAAAAGGAAGTCGATGAAGTTCAAGATTATTTTGATTACAGGTATATTCAAACACTTTTCAACATCTACATTTCTAAATTTTTAGTGTACAATTCTATAAGCTAAGATTTTTAATTTTTCCAGATACGTTTCAGCATGTGAAGCTATGTGGAGAATTTTTAAATTTCCTATCCATCATCGGACAACACCTGTTGTTAAACTTACTTTCCACGAAGAGGGTCTGCAGCCTGTTGTAATCAAAGAAGGAGAGACAATTGAAGCCGTGATGGAGAGATTAGGTAATCAGATGACTCAGTTTTTAGCATGGTTTAAGCTTAATATGAAGAACCTAAATTCCTTTAATCGTTCAAATGAGAAAAAAGGAGAAAAAAGGTTGTCGATCCCAAAACACTTCTATATGAGGATTCAAATCATTTCACGTGGAATAATAAAGAGAAAAAATTCAGTCCAAGAGAAAGAGGATTTGCTATTGGTAGAATTAATTTTGTTCCACGTGCTATAGAGGATTCTTATTATTTGAGAATCCTCTTCAACATCCGAAGAGGTCCAAGAAATCATATGGATCTAAAAACAGTTAATGGTGTGGTCTATAGCTCTTACAGAGATGCAGTTTTTGCGCTTGGATTACTTGATGATGACCAAGAATACATCAATAGTATTAAAGAAGCAAACCTTTGGTGCTCAGGAAAATATGTCCGAAGGCTTTTTGTCATCATGCTTCTATCAGCAAGTTTAAGCAAACCAGAGATTGTATGGAAAGAAAGTTGGAGAATTCTATCAGAGGATATTGAGCGGAAAAAAAGACATGAGTTGAAGAATCCAGGTAACAAATATTCATGTTTTATGAAAATGCAACCTACTTAAACTTATATTGTTTTTATTCTTGATTATAGTACCAAAACTGTTATTTGACTTATATTATTAAATTTATTGTGCATATCTTATTATCAGTGACGATGATAAAGAAAAATTTGTTTTACAAGAAATAGAAAAGTTGCTTATCATAAATGGTGCATCTCTTAAGAAATGGAAACAAATGCCTCAAGTTGATATGGAAGAGGTAGAGAAGGTCAATCAATTTCTGCTAGAAGAATTGAAGCACAACAATCCAGAATTGAAATTTAAGCATGATGAATGGTTATCTATGACTACTTCAGAGCAAACTGAGATATATACTGAGATCATTGATGCTGTTTGTAAAAATAGAGGAGGAGCATTTTTTGTTTACGGTTTTGGGGGAACTGGTAAAACGTTTCTATGGAAACTCCTAAGTTCTGTTATAAGATCTAAAGGAGATATTGCATTAAATGTGGCTTCAAGTGGTATAGCTGCATTGCTTCTCGATGGTGGACGAACTGCACACTCTAGGTTTGGGATCCCAATAAATCCTGATGAGTCATCTGTATGTAATATTTCTAGAGGCACAGATCTTGGTGAGTTAGTTGAAAGAGCAAAACTAATTATTTGGGATGAGGCACCAATGATGAGCGAGTATTGTTTCGAGTCTTTGGATCGTAGTTTGAGAGATATAATGAATTGTGAAGACAAACCGTTCGGAGGAAAAGTCATTGTATTTGGAGGTGATTTCAGACAAATATTGTTTGTGATTAATGGTGCTGGTAGAGAAGAAATTGTTTTTGCTGCATTAAACTCTTCATATCTATGGGAGCATGTCAAGGTTTTGAAACTAACAAAGAACATGAGGCTTCTAGCAAACATACCGGAATCAGAGAAAAAGGATATTGAAGAATTCTCAAGGTGGATTCTAGATGTGGGTGATGGTAAAATTTCACAGCCTAACGATGGTGTAGCAGAAATTGATATTCCGCAAGAATTTTTAATTACTCAAGGAATATATCCCAACGACACAATTATAGAGTCAGTATATGGTAGTTCTTTCATGAATGAAGAGGATCCAACATTTTTTCAAAGAAGAGCTATTTTATGTCCAACAAATGAGGATATCAACTCAATCAATGAACGAATGCTATCAATGTTGAATGGTAAGTGTTCCTGCAGTTATTTAGTAAGTATATTCTATAATCTAAATTGAAACAGTCATGTATAAGTTGAAAAAAAATTGTGTGATTTATATGTAGGTGATGAAAGAGTATATTTAAGCTCAGACAGTATTGATCCTTCTGACAAGAGTTCTACAAACAATCCAGTTTACTCTCCAGATTTTTTGAATGGTATAAAAGTTTCTGGGTTGCCTAACCATTGTTTGCGAGTAAAAATAGGTTGTCCGGTAATGTTGATTAGGAACATTGACCCATCTAAAGGGCTATGCAATGGAACAAGGCTACAGATCACTCAAATGGCAGATCATGTGATTGAAGCTAGGGTTATTACATGTAATAGAGTTGGAAAGATAGTTTTTATTCCTAGGATGCTAATCACGCCATCAGATGCCAGATATCCATTTAAAATGAGGCGTAGGCAATTTCTTTTAGGTGCAGCTTTTGCTATGACTATCAACAAGAGTCAAGGGCAGACACTACAACGTGTGGAAATTTTTCTACCTAGACCAGTTTTCTCACATGGTCAATTGTATGTCGCCATGTCTAGAGTTTAAAGTAAAACTGGTTTGAAGATTCTCATTACCGACATAGAAGGACGACCACAACAAACAACAAAGAATGTTGTTTTTAAAGAAGTCTTCCAAAATCTTTTCTAGAAAAAAAGATCAACAGATTCCACTACTTGATATTAAAAGGTAACAGTTTTATTAATAATTCATGTCTTTTATGATTTTTATGATTTTACTAATTATGTTACATATAACTTTCATATACAGAAGGCTTTTATACCAGCTCAGGAGTGATTGTAATTTTGAAGCAAAGATATTGTTTCTCATACAATAAATTTTATAAAACAACTCTTTATTTTCTCATTATTTTTCGATTTAAATTAGCAACTATGTTTAAACATTTCTCCATTATTTTCTTCATAATTATTATATAATAAACAAAAACAATTGGATCATTTCAAGTACTAACCTCTTTATCGAAGAAGAAAAACGGGTTATCTATGAACTCTGTCTTAATGTCTGATCATTCTGATTGACTTGATTACCATCAAAACCTGCAGAGGAAAATATCAAATGATATTAGTTTCTATATCAACACTATTTTCCTCATCCATAGTGTCGTAATTGATAAACCAACTTATGAAGAAACTAAAACTATAGATTCTTAATAAAAAAGCTAGAATACTTATCTTCTACCTAGAAGAATATATGTAGATTCCATTTACTCCTAAAGCATTGTTTTCATACGATATTAACGATTTCCATGGATGTTCATCAGAAAGCGCAGTATATACAAACCTGTAGAATATACAAAATCGTGTTAGTACAAATAAATGATATAAAATTTAAGAAACGCCAATACATATAGCTTTTTGAGAAAACGACGATCCGGATTCTACAGTTTAAAAAACAGAGTTTTCGATTATACAAAAAATCGAAGTAACAATTGGATCATCTAACGGGTTAGTGATTTATAAATTAGAATACATAACTGATAGGAGAAGATAGGAAAAGCAATTTGAATTTGCTTACTGACAGCGAAGAATATAACCTTAGAGCATCATCCCACACCTGACCTCACCCACCTTCAACAATCGGAAAAGAATAAGATCCAATAAATTGATCGAATCAACCATGCGTATTTGGAAACTGAAACACAAACGCCTTCTGGTTTTCCAGATAAATTGGTGGGTGATGGTTTGTCCAAAAACATTCCCAATTTCTCTCTTTTCGAGAAAGTTTTAAAGGATAAGATACTTTCCTTTTTTCTAATCAGATCATTGTTTTAAAAACATTAGTAACCCATATGCTTTTCTAAACAAGATAGGCCCAAATTTGATTATTATACATAGATTTTTATTTTTTTATAACCAACATATGGCCCATTATAAAATCTAAATATTGAAAAGATCCATATATATTCATTTCGGACCAATATTCATATTTAAAAACTTACAATACACATGTTATAAAAAAACTAATACAACAACAAAAAAAACCATTTTTAATAAACTAAAATTCAAAATTAATAATATAAACCGTACATAATATGTTAACATTCCACGAGTTATATTTACCACAGATATTTATTGTATGAGTTGCATCCAAATATTATTATAAACAATAACATGTATAATATATAGGTGATAATAACATTTTTCCAACCGTGTTGTAGCACGGGTCTAAATCTAGTATGTTAATATAGGGTCTTTGGTTACATCAAACTAATATAGGGTCTTTGCTTCAATATTATTTCCAAACGAATCTTATAACATTTTGTAAATATTGTTTGAAGGAAATATTATTAGCAACAAAAAATGCATATAGTTCTTTCTTTTTTTGTAGATTAGATATATGTTACTATGTTAGGTAAAAAATAATTTGTTTAGTTATAAATTACATTAAAACATTTTATCCCCAAATATATAAATATTATTTATGTATGTGTGGAATAATATACTATATGGTTTTAGTTTCTTATGCAATTTAATGTTATATGAGAACAAATTAAAAGATCTTTCAATTAAAAGGACATGACTACATGACTAAAATATTATACATTTTTTTTGCCAAACGAGTAAATATTACACATTTTTACATACACACAATAGGTTAGTGTATTTGTCTTTGTACTTTGGTTGGTTGCTTTCTAATAAATGTTATATGATGAAAAAAAACAACTAATTTTAATTGATAAATTTCCAAACAAAAATGTTTAATCTGTATATAGTAACCTATCATATATATTATCCAATAACATATTAAATTTAAAAAACATGTTTTGAGTTATAAACTATATAAAACATAAGTAAAGCAAGAAGACATTGTCTCATGTTATACCAGGGGTCTAAAAAATAGAGAAATTCCTTTAAATACCACTAAAAAGGTTTTTTTTTCCAAAAATACCGCATTTTAGTTTTTTTTTCCAAACATACCACACACAAGTATTTTTTTCTAAAAATTACCACAAACACAAAAAAATTAATTTTTAAAATGTAGAATTTTTTTTTAGGTTTGGGTTGACACGTTTAGTTCTAAGGTATAGTTTTTAGGGGTAGGGTTTAGTATTTTGAATTTAGGAATTAGTTTTTAGTATCAGAACTTTAATTCAGTTATGTGGTATTTTTGGAAAAAAATTACATTTTTGTGGTATTTTTGGAAAAAAAACTAAATTGTGGTATTTTTGGAATAAAAACCTATTTTAGTGGTATTTATGACAATTGCCCCAAAAATAACTAATTAATATGCAAAATTTAATAATAAAAAATCTCTTATTAATAAATTAAAAATAACATAATTAATATACCTACTAATAAAATTATTACAGCTCTTCAACTTCTTAATAAATAAAATATACATATATATATATATACCAAGAACAGATTTTTCTTTTCATTAGCCACGCCAAGAACAATAAAACTTATAATGCTAATAAAGAAATATTAATCCCGCGGTGTACCACGTGTTCAAATCTAGTATAGATAACAAAATAACTGATCAATCAAAACTTTTATGTCATTTTTTATCATCTCTTTAATCATGATCAATTAATAAATCTTTTAAATTTTAATATCTATATGTAATATAACAAGGCCAATTTGATGACTAACAAATTATATACAATATAAACATTAAACGTTTTTAATTATTTAATGGGTATAAATTATTTTATATTTTGTTAATATTACATAACAAAAATTACCCAGTTACGTTATTAATATAAACTAAAATTTTGCAGCGGAAGCAAAACTATAAGCCATAATTTTAACAAGTCATAACTATTAATCGTGACTTAATGGCAGCGTTTATGGTATGTTCAACATTAAGAATCACCGGTTAGTGATTAACATAATTCATACCCACTCTAATCCTTATAATTTTAATCATAAATTACCCAGATTCTTTCCATTTTAGGTTGCTATTCAAATAAGACAAAAGCCCAGAAACTCTAGACATGATTCTACGAAAATCTTCATGCACACACATTATTCAAAGTGAATTAAACTATTATTTAAGAATTATGTTCATTCATGCATGAAACGACGTAGAAGAATATGACAGTTACTATACGTGCCTTGTACGTACGGTTACGTTGGTTCATACACACCAAAAATTCCAGAATTGATTTACGAACCGTACGTTAAGCACTAGATTTTCATGTCGTTAGATGGTGAACTAAATAAATCTAGATGGCTCTGATACCAAATATAAATTTAGATTTCTATATTCATGAAATCTACACATCCCAAAGATCATTTACATTTGATCTAATTTAACCATGAACACTTTTTAGAGAAGAAAAAACACTAACTTTGATCCATTGCTTTCTCTATGCTTGTTGATAGATCCAAGTCTTCAGTAATTGATTTTCTCTTCCCTTACTCTTTATTGCTTTTACGTGATTTTTGATGTAGAAAATCACTAATCTCTTTTCTGTTGTGAATTTGGTGTGGTAGTGTTTCTCATATTATGAGAACACAACCGTTGCCGTAATGATTCAACAGCCACACATATATATACATGTATATACAGTCACATTTGAAGAGATGTAATAGCACCCCTTAATTATACTGGTTCGTAACAGTACCCTTTAATTGTACTGGTTCGTAATAGCACCCCTTAATAATACATATACATAACATATACATGTATATATATTACTTATATAATATAATTAAGAGAAGGGAAGAGGGTTATCAATACACCCAAATTATAATACATTAATCGAAACTGATTCATCACGGTGTCGTCTTTAACATTAGAATCTACAATGTTAAATATAAACTTGAATTTTATTATTAAACCGAAAGACACATAGACCACATAGAATATAAAATATTCTTACACTTATAAAATTGCATGTTGAAGACTCATTTACCTTTATAGGAATAGCAAACCTAGAGTGAGCTGTTCTTCCACCTTCTAGCAGCAAAGAAGCAATACCGCTAGATGCAACATTTAACACAATATCTCCTTTAGATCTTATTGTTGCAGATAAAACTTTCCACAAAAAAGTTTTACCTGTACCTGCTGGCCCATATAAGAAAAACACTCCACACTTGTCATGTACCACAGCATCCATTATCTCATCATATATTCTCTTTTGTTCTTCTGTTAGCATTTTCAACCACTTTCCATGCTTTTCTCGGAGTTCAGCCTGGTTGTATTTACGCTCATCTAATAACAGCTGATTAAATTGAGGTAGATCATCTTCATCAAGTTGTGGTAGAGTCTTAAATCGTGTAAGTGAAGTCCCATTTCTCTTAAGCAGCTTCTGTATCTCTTGAAGAGTGAATTTGCAGATCTCCTCATCATTCAAAATCAAATCTGCAGTAGCGGTAAAATTATAAGACACTTTGAATATTTTTTTTAAAAGGAACATGAAGATCAAATCGGTAATACTGTTCTAACCTGGTCGGTTCGTAGCATTTCTCCTTTTTCTAAGTATATTCTCAAATAATATATGCCAACTATGCTCCCAAACCACATCCGGAGAAGCTAAGCTATCAGAAAGCAGCATTATAACGAAAAGTCTTCGGACGAACTTGGCAGAACACCAAAAATTTGCCTCTTGAAGAATACTCTTTGTCATCATTTAACAAACCTAAAGTAAATCATGCATCTCTGTATGATTTGTGAATTACCCCTTTGACAGTTTTAATGTCATCAAATCCAGTAGGCCCGCGTTTGCTGTTTATAAGAACACGCAAATGATATTCATCTTCCATGTTATGTGGCACATAATTTATTCTTCCAATGGCAAATCCTGGTCGTACTCTCCTCCGAAAATCTTTCTGCTTTCCATCCCATATATAAAAATTCGGTATTTGTTCATATAAGAGTTTCGCAGCTTCAGGATCTAGCTCATTTAGTCTGAACCAAGCAAGAAACATTGTATGATCAACATTTACACGACTCAGTCAGTACACCTTATGGAGTTTCACCTTTCCTGTAATAAACTGGCTGCTTCCCCTTCATCTTTGAGGCATTCTTATTTCTTGCTATAAGAAACAATAATCTATAACAACAACAAAAAGAAGAATAAACAAAATACTACTAAAGAACACTTTGTAAAACAAAATTGAAAAAAAAAGAAAAAACATTAATTTTATTTGTTCAATTGTAAGACTAACGTGTTTAGTTGTAATAGAAAATATTATGAAAACAGTACTTATAGCTTTATCTAATTATTTAACAACAGTCGAATAGTTTCAAACTGATACTACCATTACCAAATTTATTGGACGAAAACATTAACGTTAAGTTGCAATAATTTATTTCCATTGTAAACCTTTTTTTTTTGTTTAAACTCTTTGGTGGCAAAAAATGTGAAAATGATAGTTGGACGACCGATGGGACTATATAGGTTCTACTTGCCACACATGAGTTAGGCCCTGTTCGTTTTCAAGTCGCTGAATGAGCGACGGCGACAGCTTGAAACGGCAGTGATAACGGCAATTAAAAAACAAAACGACAATGGAAAAGGTAAAAGGAAGACGCGGATGTGTCTGTTAGAGTGAGAAAAAGGGTCGCAGGGGGAGAGAGAAGTCGCCGGATTTTCAAGCGACCCTTGCGGCAGCTCATCTGAATAGTGCAGCGACTCTTCTTCACACCGGCAGCGACTCCTCTTCACATTAGTATGAATTGTTTTTGCCTATTTTTCTATCGCAGTCGATCATTTAGAGACTTGAAAACGAACAGGGCCTTAAACTGCTCTTCTTCTAAATTGCATTTTCATAAAAGCTTTTGGGCCCATTTAAATATATCTACATTGTTTTCTTTATTGCAGTTCTAAGTCAACTCAAATAAGTGAAGAATCATTATTATCTCCGGGGATACATACAAAATGAGATGTCTAGGATTTTGACCATGGCTAGTGACGATTCCAAGTTTTGAACATGGTATGTAAAGTATGTGAGTGCAAATACTACTGCAGCATGTAGAGGTTTTGTGTATTATATAATCATTTTGGGCTAAATGAATCACTAATGATTGTTCTGTGTGACGAACGTTCCTAATAAAAAGTTGATCATCAAATGGTTGCCAAAAGTTCTACATGAATAATCATTAGTGATTCATTTTGCAATGAAAAGAAAAAGAAAAAAAAAAGGTTGGATCAGGGAAATATTAAAGTATTGGACACAAGTCACACAACTAAAGAAATAAATAGGCATGTTTTTTCTTGTCAAAACTCTTGAACGTACCAAAAGAACCAAAAAAAAAAAGTACCTCTCACTCACTAGTCACTCCTCTCTTTCTTTACTCCTAAAATCAGTTGATTTATTAAAATTACTGAATAATCGTTCACCAAAATGATATACTAACTAATCTTCATATATGTTACAAATTTAGATCTAATATAATACTTAAATTTTACAAATCTAAGAATAGCTTATAAATTTGTAATGGAAAATAATAACTTGAACTAATATCATGCCAAATTTTCATTTACATTTCTTTTGCTTCATTAGTTTTCGATATTCATACTACTCATTATTAACTTTCATCTAACTAAACTTTCAACTATATATTTAGTTGTATACGAAGATTTTATTTAGCAAAAGTTACATCTCATTTTTTTTTATTAACAATTGATACTCTTAATTAAATCATACATATTTCGATACTTACATAAGCAAAACAACAATTATTGTACTAGTGGACTCCCACTGCCCAAAAGGCAGTGTCCATTGACTTCTCAAAATTCTTACTTCTCTTAGTCGTCTCTTGTTCTATGCTCTAAAAAAATCTCCTTATATACATAGTTGATAGTAACATACTTATCCTCAAAACTCACCACAAAATCTCACCCAAATCAATGGCTTCAATTCTCTCAATCCTTCTTCTCATTCTTGCACTTTCAAATCTCCGCTACACTCTACCTACCGGAGACAACCACATTACCGACAGAAAATCCTTAGAAATCATCATCGGTGGCGGTAATGACGACAATCCACCACCGTCACCTTCGCCAGAACCAGAACCGGAACCTGCTGACTGCCCTCCTCCTCCTCCTACTCCATGCCCTCCTCCAGCCTCTCCTCTTCCAAGCCCTCCTCCTCCTCCTACTCCATGCCCTCCTCCAGCCTCTCCTCTTCCAAGCCCTCCTCCACCCTCTCTTCCTCCACGCCCTCCTCCAAAAAAGCTCCCACCGCCTACAAAGCGGCCACCTTCACCGCATAGGAAGCGGCCACAACCGCCCCCAATGCCTCTACTCTCTAATAGCCCATTCTTAAAGAAAGCCTATCCAATTCTCCTAGAATTCAAGAAATCAGTCAAAGATCCATTAAATAAACTTTATAATTGGGGAGGCCCCGACGTTTGCAATTACAACGGACTCAAATGCGCCATTTTCCCGAATTCAAAGAATCTCGCAGTCGCAAACATCCAGTTTAATGGGTTTCAATTGGGAGGCAAGTTAGATAGCTTCCTCGGCAAGTTAGACACGGTCAGCATCTTCCACGCAAACTCCAACAATTTCATAGGCTCTGTGCCTGACGTCAGCAAGTTGAACTTCTTGTTCGAGCTCGATCTAAGCAACAACAAACTCACCGGAGATTTCCCAACCAATGTCTTGACAGGAACCAATCTCACGTTTCTCGATCTCAGGTTCAATACTTTCTCAGGCTCTGTTCCTCCTCAGGTCTTTAATCTCGACCTCGACGTCTTGTTCATCAACAACAACAATCTTGTTCAGAACCTTCCACGCAATCTTGGATCCATCACTGCTCTTTACCTCACATTCGCAAACAACAGGTTAGGGTTTTCTAACTCTTTTCTTTATATAGGAAAAAATTAAACTTTGTTTTTTTTTTTTTTGTGTAGTGAAACCCAAAACGGTCATTATCAAAAATAGAAATTTATAAGGGTAGTCAAAACGAAAGAAAAATATTGAACAGGGAACAAACTAGTCATGGTCATATTATCTTCAGATTCGTTTAATTGTTTCTGTGCTTCTATTTACAGCTAATAGAGTGTTTGTGATCATTGAGTAGCTTAATTGTATTTTTGTATTTATTGTGACGTGACTTAGGTTCACGGGTTCAATTCCCGAGAGTATTGGCAACATCAAGTACCTACAAGAAGTTCTTTTCTTGAATAACCAGTTAACCGGATGCTTACCGTACCAAATAGGAAACCTAAACCGAGCCACTGTTTTCGATGTTGAGTCTAACAGATTAACCGGTCCAATACCGTACTCTTTCGGTTGCTTGGACAAGATGGAACAACTCAGTCTTGCCAGAAACAATTTCTATGGAACCATACCAGAGATCGTATGCGAGATTGCTTGTCTTAAAAACTTGTCTCTCTCCTATAATTACTTCACTCAGGCCGGTCCAAAATGTAGAAAACTCATCGAGCGAAAGATTCTGGACGTTCGTATGAATTGTATACTTGATCTTCCAAACCAGAAACGACCAGAAGAATGTGCTGTTTTCTTCAAGCGGAAACAGACTTGTTCTGATCCCAAGTCTTTGTTTATTGTCCCTTGTGGAAAGAATCCAAACCGGATTAACCCGGATCAAGCACAATTGGAACAGGAGAAACCTCAAGTTTCTCATCCAGTATCTTACAACGCACTTAACCCGGACCGGCTTCGGAATCTATAACCTTCTTTTGATTATGATGTGCGAAGAAACTATATAGCCAAGTTGTTTATAATTTCTGGTGTCTAATGCAATATAAGTGAGTAAATGTATTTGTTGTGAACTTTCGCATCACTATATGTATTTTCATTGTTGTATAATCCATCGATCCTTCTTTTGTTATTGTAACATCTTGCTTTAATATATAGGATCTCATTAATACATATCTAGGGAGCAATTATAAATAATAGAGTCCAATCGTCGTATTAATCGTCCGAGCTTCGAAAGCTTATCCGCAACTCCATTGTTTTCGCCCTTTGGATGAATCACTCGGAGACCTGCATAGTTGTTCATCCAATGGTGGATATCATTGTAACACCCCAATTTCTCAATTCTAATTGGGCCGGTTTGTTTTGTTATTAAGGTTAGCCTTGAGGCCCAAGTGAAGAAAAATTATTAAACGACAAAAGGATGTCGTGGGTTGTGTGTGCATATATGTATCTCCTCTTTCTTTTGCCGTCAAAGAGAAAATCAAAACCTAAACCTAAAACCAGCCACCACTGAAAGTGGGAGAGAGAGAGAGCTGAGCCCCCATTGTTGTTGTTAATCCGGTATAGTTGAAGTTCCGTGATGAAGCCGTCGTCGAGTCCACTAGTATTGTTGTTGGAGCGCACCACTCGGATCTTTTCTGTTGCCGTCAACGTCAACTGT
The DNA here is from genome assembly GCF_000633955.1 of Camelina sativa. Taxonomy (NCBI): domain Eukaryota; kingdom Viridiplantae; phylum Streptophyta; class Magnoliopsida; order Brassicales; family Brassicaceae; genus Camelina; species Camelina sativa. The sequence continues at coordinate 23,785,947 of NC_025687.1, read as the reverse complement.
TCACCATTGTTCGTAAGACAGCCACCGTGTGTCTCACCTTAGATGTCACCCGCTGTCATTGGAGCAGCCGTAGCCTTAGTCGAGGCCGTTAAGGACTGTTGGAACCAATCTAATCACCAAGCTTGAACCACCGCAGATCTGCGATGCCGAGTCCTCCACTTCGCCGTTCAGTTCTTCAAGTCAAGCCATCGAGGAAAGTTGCGGAAAGAGGTAACGACGAAGCTTTACGTCTCGTGTTGTTGTTGTTGTATTGTGTTGTTCGTTCATAGCTAAACCAATACTTAACCAACTAAACCAGGAGAATTAAGTCCCGAAACTTGTTTAACGTACGTGCATGAGTTGTTTGTGGTGTCATGCATGGTTACGTACGTTGTCGATGACGTTGGTTAATTTAATATTGGTTAATCGTGTATTGTGGCTGGCTAGGAGTTGGTATTAAACTGGGAGCATGTGAACCTACGTGGACTAAATTGTGGTATTATGAATTATTAGATTGTTGGTTTGATTAATTATTAAACTACATCTAACTAATTTATTTGAGAAACACCAGCACAATTAAATCGGGTGTGATAATTAAATTAAATCATTGATTATTATTTGAGAATAATTTTTGATCAGTTAATCTAAACCATTGCAGACCAAGATTGTTGTTGAAATGGGTCTTCTATTGATGCTAGTTAGGATTCAACCCAATAGCTAAGGTGAGGGTGTTATTTGCGGATATACAGTAACATGTTTCTTTATATATTCTTTGATAGTTATTGAGAATAGACTCAAGAACTGTTTGTTAGTTGAATGTGTTTGTGTGGATTTGTTTGTAATGGTAAAGTAGGTTGTTAGTAGCATGTTATATGTGAAGCACATTAGCTACATAATATGATGTTATGAATTAACTTATATATTATATTATAAATATAATTATGAACATAAATGAGAATGAGAATGAGAATGATACTTGAGGATGTTGGACTGTAATGGACCGATGGGTTCATTGCATGTCATAAACCGCTGACGAGCAGTACGGGAAGAATCGAACTATTGGTTGTGGTCTTCCAGGAATAGGGTTTGTAAGCCAGAAAAAGTGATATTGGCTAAACCTATAAATAAAATAAAACTTCTTAAGGAATGTAAAGAAACATAAATGTTTGAATGTGGTAGTTGCCACAAAAGTGCATAAAATAAGATGAAAGTTATTGAAGAGAAATAAGATATTTGCTTGTTTGTTTGATTAATAGACATTCTAAATCTATGCTAAGTAATGATCATTGATTATATTTGGAACGTGTTTATTGTATGTCCAGTGGGCAGAGTTTCATCTCCTCATTGAGTAAACTTGTTTACTCACCCCCTTATTTCCCTTTTTCCCAGGTTAGTAAGTTCAACAGTTTCAGTTTGAAGTCTGTTCGTTGGTGAATTTTAAAGAAAGAAACATTTTTGGCCAGACCAAATGGATTACATGTTGTTCCGTCTTTTGCGACGGTACGGGTGTTACAATCTAGTGGTGTGATCATTTAAATTCTCATCTATTTAACCATTATTTATAATCGTTTTGGGAGGATTTAAACCAGAATTTCTTAAAGATGAATTATTCAACTACTTGATCACTTGATTTTTGAATTCTCATTCTCTTGAACCATATAAATTCTCCATTACCTTATCTAGCATCTAGACTAAGTGGACATATATAACCAATTTTCGATTTAATATAAAGAAAATAAAAGCAATGGATGACAATATTGTATATTTAAAATTTGCAAACTTGATTAATATCTATATAGGACTGTAGGAGTCAACAACAACAACAACAAAAAAAGGTGAGAGTAAGTGGTGCAAAGCAAAAGTAGACATGAAATATCAGTTGTCACGAACCATCAACATCTAACATGTAGCTATGCTCTTTCTCAAAGAAAAAAAAAAACATGTAGCTATGTGTTTTTATTTTGAAAAATACTTAGGGGTGTATTCACCTCTCCACTCTCAACTAATCAGAATGTTTTATCTAATATATATTTAAAAAAAATTAAAATTAAATTAAAAATCAAAACAAATTAAGGAAACAAATTCGGTATACTTTTATTTAAGTAAAGTTAAATATTAGTTTGGTTTAGATTTTACAATTAAACGAGGTTATTATAAGTATTGGAACAAGAATACGGTAGAATGATTGAGTGTAGAGATTGAGAGAGAGATTAAGTGTAGAGAGTGTAGGAGTGTAAGAGAAAGTGTAGAAGAAGAAATTCAACTTCTTACTTCATTTAGAACCTAGATACAAACTAAATATAGACATGTGAATACAATACGAATATTCTTTACAATATGCTATAGTTAATTAAGACATGAAAGTGACATGTCTTCTTCTTAACACAACATGTGACTTCTTCTTCTCCCACTTGCTTGAATCGCCAACGGTAAGATTAGAAGGATCTAGAGACTTGACTTGGATCCACATGAGGCTTGTGAGACATCGAATGGGCCTCTACACTTTGGACAACATGGTTGTACGGACGGCCCGGCTAGAGTTGTACAGACGGCCCGACTAGCGTTGTACGGACGGTGGTTGTACGGACAAGGGTGATCGTGATCCCAACTTATACTCCCCCTCAAGCTTAGTCATTGGACTCCAAGACTTAAGCTTGAACTGATGATCACCTACCTCGTTAAAAACCTTAGTATAGAAAACTCCCTTGGGAAAACCTATACTTAAGGGAAAAAGAGTGTAGGCTTCATGGTTTGGTGAGGTCCATGAGTCCAAGCTTTGAGTGTATGTATTCACACACTTGTGGGCTAGCTTCCTTGGTGAATACGTCGGCCAATTGCTCAGAGCTCTCGGTGTGACATGGAAGAGTTACGCCTAGTTGAATTTGCTCTCGAACTTTGTGGCAATCGACTTCGATATGTTTTGTTCTCTCATGGAACACCGAGTTGGTTGTAATATGAATGGCTGCTTCATTATCACATATGCATAGTGATGGGCTTGGTAATTTCAACTCCAAGGTCTTTAAGTAGGTTCTTGAGCCACATCAGCTCGGTAGTAAGCTTCCGCATCGCCCTATACTCGGACTCTGCGCTAGATAGAGATACCACCTCCTGCTTCTTGCTTTTCCATGTTACGAGGTTGCCTCCTAGGAAGGTACAATAGCCACTTGTTGATCGTCGGTCGTCTCGGTCTCCTGCGTAGTCTGCGTCACAATAGCCTACAAGCTCCGTGTTGTTGTTGCATCCCATCCAAATACACTGGCCCGGTGATCCCTTGATATACTTGAGAATCCGGTTGACTATGTTCCAGTGGTGAATCTTCGGAGCTTGCATATGCTGACTGGCCTGGTTCACAGCAAAGCAAATATCCGGTCTAGTAATAGTTAATTAAATAAGCTTACCGACCAATCTCCTATATTGAGTTACATTCTCAAAAGGTTGGTCTTCTAGCTCCCCCTCACGACAAACTTTGTAGTTCTCATCCAGCAGTGTAGTGACCAGTCTTGATCCAAGCTTTCCTACTTCATTTAAGAGATCAATAGCATATTTTTTTTTAGATAGAAATAATCCCTCTTCCGAGCGACACACTTCTATCCCTAAGAAATATTTTAACTCACCAAGGTCCTTAATATAAAAAACTGACTTCAAAAATGTCTTAGTTTCTTGAATACCTACCGAGTCATTCCCTGATATGATGATGTCAACAACATATACAAGATTAACTATGATACCTTTGGTGCTTGGATATGTGAACAGGGTATGGTCAGACTCGGATCTCCTGAAGCCCCGATTGGTCAAGGTCGAGCTTAGCTTGTGGTACCACGCCCTTGGTGATTGTTTCAGTCCATAGATCGCTTTGTTGAGTTTAAGTACCTTTCCCGGACCAATCGTATCTTCTAGGCCAGGTGGTGGTCTCATGTAGACTTCATCCTCCAACTCGCCTTGTAGAAACGCATTTTTAACGTCCATCTGCCACAGTTCCCATTTCAAGTTGGTTGCTAGCGACAGGACCACACGAACCGTATGTAGTTTAGCTACCGGAGCAAACGTATCCCGATAATCCTCCCCGTATGTTTGCGTGAAACCTCTCGCCACAAGTCTTGCTTTGTAACGTTCAATCTCCCTGTTACTTTGATATTTGATCGTAAATATCCACTTGGACGTAACGACCTTTTTCCGTTTTGGTAGATCAGCCTCGTCCCATGTGTGATTTGTCTCCATGGCCGTTCTTTCGTTTTAGACTGCATCACGCCACACCTAATGGTCTTTGGCTTCTTCATATGTTTGTGGTATCCAATGGCCATCAACTTGACTAAGAAATACTTGGTGTTCCATAGGTAAATGAGCAAGCGTGCATACGGCTTGGATCAGATGTGCTACCGCTGCATTGTTATAGTACACACGAGTGTTCTTCCAGTTGGATGGAGGAAATTTGAGTCGTTGGCTGCGTCTTAATGGGATAACTTCCTCATGATCATCATCTTCTTCTTCCGAGTCATGTGATTCGATATCTCCTCCCGGATGAGCCACATTGTCAGGATTCTACGAGTCAGTCTCTTCATCATTCGACTGGTTGGCTTGATCTGTCTGAGGGCCAGGTTCGGTAGACTCACTAGAGATGCTCTCTAAAGGTGGCTGAGGCCCTTCTGGTGAGTTCGGCCCGGGAGAATGATGCGCGTCCCGATCATTTGTGGCCCCTAGTTGTTCGAGGATGATACGGAGGTTAATTGCCCGATCTGATGAGGAGGTCGATAGGTCTCCGAGGTCTTCCCAATTTTTCTTGCTGAAGTACCCTTAGGATTCAACAAACTTCACATCTCGAGAGACTAGGACTCGTCTATCTTCATGATCATAGCACTTATATCCCTTTTTTGTAGTAGAATACCCAATGAACATTGCTTTAGTGCTTTTAGCCTCAAGTTTGTCTCGTAATTCACCTGGTTTTAACACGAAACAAGTACAACCAAACACACGTAAATGATCAAATGTAGGCTTTGCTTTGTTTAATACCTCAAATGGAGAGACGTCTTGTAAGATCTTAGTGGGAATGCGGTTAATAAGATAGCATATCGCAAGGACCGCATCTCCCCAAAATCGCCTTGGGACATTTGTGTGAAACATCATGGACCGGGCTACTTCCATGGGATGTCTATTCTTGCGTTCAGCCACACCATTTTGTTGGGGAGTGTATGGACAGCTAGTTTTATGAATAATGTCGTGATTGATCAAGTGTTGTTTGATGGCATGACTAGTATATTCGCCGCCATTATCCGACCTTAAGATTTTAATCTTAGCATTGTAATGGTTAGTCACATAATTTTGAAAACTAAGAAAAGCTTCAAAAACCCTATCTTTAGTAGGTAAAAGAGTTAACCAAGTATATTTAGACTTCTCATCAATGAATGTAACAAAATATTTTTGATTTTCTCTAGACAAACATGGAGATGTCCACACATCCGAGTGAACCAAGTCAAAACAATTTTCATAAATGGTTAAAGACTTTGGAAAAACGGTTTTGCAATGTTTACCAAGAATACAAGCCTCACATTCATTGTTTTTAAAAGAAATACTTGGAAACATAATTTCTAAAGCGCGAGAATGAGGATGTCCTAATCTAGCATGCCACATAGCATTGTTTGCCTTAATAAAAACTGAACTAAAACAAGAGGCATTAGAAGAAGATAGATTTAAGTCTTCAAGAACATATAAGTCATCCTTAGAGACTCCTTGTCCAAGAACTTGGCTGGTCTCAATATCCTGAAAATGCACATTGTTAGGACCAAATATAGCATAACAATTTAAGTCGGTAGTGGCTCTCTTAACAGATAATAATTTTGAGGTAAAACTAGGCATGTAAAACGCTTTTGTTGTCTTATCAAATAATTTTAAGTCACCAATTCCCTTGACTGGTACTTTCTCACCATTAGCTATAATCACATTCCCAACAGCCGGTTTAAGTTCACTTATTAGCTTAGAGTCACTAATCATATGGTGTGAAGCACCGGAATCGACTATAAGCGGTTTAGTTTGATTTAAAGCAAGATAGGAGTTACCAGAGGCGTCTTTGAGAGCTTTAATGAGAGCATCAAGGTCAGACTTCCTCACTAAGTCTGAAGTAGCAGCAAGGGCAGTTCCATTCACATCAGAGGCTCGCTGGTTTGGTTCAGCAGTCGATGGCTCTACGGTCACTTGATGTGCTCTTGGCCCTCCACAGTTGTTCATGGGTCGGTTGGCTCTAAGATGTGGATGGAGTATCCAACACCGGCTCTTGAAGTGACCAGGCTTCTTGCAATGGTCACACACCAGAGGGTTCTTGTCTTCGTGCCGATAGTAGCCCTTGTGTGCAGCCGCTACTTCAACCTTGTTGGCGGTTACAAGCTCCCCTTTGCTTCCAAACAATCCCATAGAACCATGTTCCTTTTGAATCTGGTTGCAAACATCATCTAGACTTGGGAGCTTTTCTGACCTCAAGATATGTTTTATGAGGTCATTGTAGGAGGGGTTCAAAGTCAAGAGCAGGCCGAACACTTTGTCTTATTCTCGCTGCTCGTTCAAGATGGCCGGGTCGAGGCTAGTAGGTCGGAGCATCTCAAGCTCTTCCCAAAGAGACCTAAACTTCCCAAAGTGTTTAGTGAACTCCATATCTTCTTGGTTGAGGTTGTTGATAGCTCTCTTGATCTCAAACACTCGGTTTAAGTTAGTGGTGTTGCCGAACACATTTTGAAGTGTGTCCTATAAATCTTTGGTCGTTTCACAGTAAGAGTAGGCTTCGAGTATTAGAGCATCAAGAGAGTTCTGAATGATGGCTAGAACACTTTGGTCTTCTTGGAACCACTTGTCTTCACCACTCTTGGCAGCTTCTTTTCCTTCTTGGGCTGCCTCCTCCTTTGGCGCTTCACTCAAAGTGATGTGAGCCCAAAGGCCACAGCCACATAGTGTCGTCTTAGTTGTTCTTGCCCATAGCAAGTAGTTCTCTCCCTTGAGAGTAACTGGAACAATCAAGGTCTTGGTGCCTTCCATGGTGAATTGTCCACTGGTTAATGTTATTACCCAACGATTAAAGAGAAAACGCCTTTTGCGATTGAAACAGAAATGACAGGATAAGATAGAGCGGAAGTAAGTGATGAACGAGAGATTTAGAATTAGGAGCAACAAGGCTCTGATACCATGTAAGTATTGGAACAAGAATACGATAGAATGATTGAGTATAGAGATTGAGAGAGAGATTAAGTGTAGAGAGTGTAAGAGTGTAAGAGAAAGTGTATAAGAAGAAATTCAACTTCTTACTTCATTTAGAACCTAGATACAAACTAAATATAGACATGTGAATACAATAGGAATATTCTTTACAATATGCTATAGGTAATTAAGACATGAAAGTGACATGTCTTCTTCTTAACACAACATGTGACTTCTTCTTCTCCCACTTGCTTGAATTGCCAACGGTAAGATTAGAAGGATCTAGAGACTTGACTTGGATCCACATGAGGCTTGTGAGACATCGAATGGGCCTCTACACTTTGGACAACATGGTTGTACAGACGGCACAGCTAGAGCTGTACGGACGGTGGTTGTACGGACAAGGGTGATCGTGATCCCAACTTATAGTTATATATCGGTTTGGGTTTATAAATAAGAATTAGAGTTTAAATTTTACAATTAAAACGAAACTATATGTCGGTTTGGTTTACAATGGTTAGGATTTAGATTTTACAATTAGAACCAAATTATTTGTCGGTTTGGGTTTACAAATAAGGTGGTTAGAGTTTAGATTTTACAATTAGAACAAAATTATATGTCGATTTTGGTTTACAAATGAGGTGGTTAGGTGTAACATCCGCGAACCCGATATTGCATTTTTGGTCTGAGTCTCGATTGACACCCTTGGTGTATCGATCGACACCAACATTCCTGGTTTCGATAGGTTTGTTTTAATTGCTATTTGGTTCAGTTTGGTTCTATTAGAAATCCCTAAACCGCTTATATAAGTGGAGAAGCAACAAATTAAGGATTTTAGGGGGTGTTTGTCGCCGTTTGCAGAGGAAAAAGAGAGAAAGGAGAGAACTTGTGGTTTTTGAGATTTTGGCTTGTTCTTGGTGGTTTTTGGTGAGATCTGTAGCTGTAGAAGGGAGAGCTGTTGTTCGGAACGAATGATATGTTACGGTTTTGACTCACTTTGACCCCGTTTATTTGATAGTTTTGTAGTTGTTTGAGTCCTTTTCAGGTTATAATAAGAGGCTAGGAAGCTAAAAGCAAGGATTGGAACAGCAGGAGCAATCGGAGCAGAAAGGAGTTGAATTGGAGCAGAAAAGCTGATTTTAGACCCAGGAGCACACACTCCCGATTTCCGAGCACATGCTCCCAACTCTACGGTTTCATGATGACACATGGCAAGCATCTAGGCGCCGATTCCCTGTCTAATTCCCCTTATTTTAGGCGATCCTTTGTGAGAGAAAGAGGGCTGAGATCGCTTTTTAATAGGGAGATTTGAATTTGGAATCTTTCCTTATTTTTCTCTACTTGTATGCTATTTAACCTAGGGTTTTTAGGAGAGATAATATACCTTTTCTTTTGTTTTTGAGCGACGTTTTTGTGAGAGGGAGAAGAGCGGCTACCTTGTGAAGCATTCTCTGAACCCTTTTTATTTTTATGTCATTGAATTTCTCATCTTTTGCTATGATTCATTTCTCTATGTCTGAGTAGTTTTCTTTGCTAGATTAGGGGTTTCAAAAGGGGTTTCATGGGTTAGCAACAGAACACAAATAGGGCTTTATATAATCGATTGTCTTCACTATTGTTAGACTTAATGCTTAGGTTGATTTGATCACCCAATCTATGATTCTAGGTTTATCTATTCATCAAAAGTGTAATAGGTTGCTAGAAAAGACATTAGTGGGCAAATTATCCTAGACCTGCGAAAGTTGATGTGTAGGTGATTTGTGAACTTATCATTCCTGTTCTTTAATGCTTGTCTGCGATTCTGGGCTCAAACGACAGTTTAGGGTTTATGGACCGCCGAGCATGTGCTCCGGATGTCTGAGCATGTGCTCCGCGTGTCCGCACAAAATCGATCAGATAGAGTTATTGATACCACGACAGTGGATCAGTTTATATTTATGTTTGAGTTCTAGACTGGTACTTAATCTATGCCCTGAATAGTTGTTTAGTTGCTATCTCTGAAATTCCCGAGAATTACCCCTGATCTAGTGTTTTGCTTATTGCCTTTTTATACCGTTTTAATCGCGTTACTGTTACCAAACAAACCCAACTTTGAATTGTCTTAGCTTGAAATTGAACCAATAGAACCATAGAGTAAAACTTGGTCTTCGTGGGATTCGACCCCTAAGTACTACTTCTTTGCTGTGCACTTGCAGTAGGAAAATAGGGTTTAAAACTCTGTGTATCAACGAAGGAGAAGCTTCCTAAGGTGTTGTTTTCACCGTTTCTCAATCAAATCTTCCTGCAAAAGAGGTGAGTGCTTGACCATGGCTGATCTAAACCTTGAGATCTCTTTTGTTTGGTTGTTGTTTGTCTATATGTGGTGTTTGCTTGCTTGGGTTTGTTGTTTTCGTGTTTCCCATAGGTTCCTCAGGTATTTGAGAGAATTTGGGACGGTTTTGAGATGATTTGGAACGGAGGATCGAAGTTTGGATTCATGCAGTTCGCATCTGCAGAAGCAGTGTCGATCGACACCAGTGTGGTGTCGGTCGACACCATGTTGTGCTAGCGTCGATCGACACCAATCTTAACCGATGTTGAGTTTTGCCTTGTTTGATGTGTTGGTTGTGTTTATTTGTTTAGCTTAACAATGGAATCTCAGTTGCTTGTGTGTATAGCCCAGTAGATGGGAGGATGGCCTCACTGAGTGTTTATAACAATACTCATGCATCTCAATATGTGTTTGTGGTGCTGGTAAAGGCAAGGTTTGTTCGTGGAATCAATGCGATGAGGAGGATGATCTAGGGTCTCGTTGTGTGTTGGTCTTGGTTATGTTTATTAATGTTGGAAACTGGTTTAGTAGCATGCTAGGTTGTCGGTTAGAATGGTTAGGAATGTTCCTTTTGTTGGTATGTTTCCGTTGTGCATATTGGTTGTTATTGGTTTGTGCTTTGATGGTTTTATTAAGTATTATGAGGTGCTTAATTACGTGATATATATATATAAAAAAAAAAAAACAGGTCGGGTTGTTTCATTAGGGTTCAGATTTTACAATTCAAACGAAATTATATGTCGGTTTGGATTTACAAATGAGTTGGTTAGGATTTAGATTTTACAATTAGAACGAAATTATATGTCGGTTTGAGTTTACAAATGAGGTGGTTAGAAATTAGATTTTACAATTAAAACGAAATTATATATCGGTTTAGTATATAAAAAAAGCGGTTTGAATTTTTTTTATTTTATAACGATGTATATAAATTTTGTTTTGTTATTTTATAAAAAGATTCACCCAGTACCCAAGTATTTTCCTTTTATTTATTTATTTATTTTGTTCAAATGTCCTTTTATTTTATGTTTTGGAAATTCTTAAATGGATCTACTCGAGTTAATATGGTTCTTTTTGTGAACATGGTTTTGCAATGTTGTTATCTCTAATTAATATTTGGCAACTATTGTAAAAAGAATCAAGTTGAACCATGTATTATTGGAACAAAAATACGGCACACCAGTTTACAGCTTATTTTTATATTCATTAAAACTTTTATGGTTTTTGGAGCAATAACAAATCATTTGGTACTCAGCAATGAAAGAGAGAGGCATGTCAATGTCTCTTCTTTTGTTGTCATCCTATTATTCTCTAAACCTTCTTAATATTAACTAAATTCTAAAACAAGGCAGATGTACATAAGTTTATCTTGAATAAAATTTACATTCCAACAAAGACTTCTAGCTAGGGTAAACATGGATACAGTAAGAATAATGTAAGAGGTGAAAGGAAGGGCTTGTATTCACGGGTCATGAGGGTGAGTGTCAAAGATGTAGTAAACCTTTCCAGTTGATTTAGTGGTAAGGACTTCCCGGGCATTTCGACTCATGTATAAAAAAAAAAGATACCAAATGTCGGTAACTCAATAAGAAAAACACTAAAGACAAAAACATAGAAGTCACAAGTTCCTGTGACACATGAAAAAGGACTACATTACATGTTTTGGTCCCGAATTAGAGTATGGGTCAGGTTCATAACCTTTTCGTCAACAACAAAAATTATAAAAATTTGAAACTATTTGATAAATTAAATTGTAGTTGATACGACATTCTATCGCGTTTTGACATCAGTAGGAGAAACTATACTCTTATGTTCCTATGTTCAGAGAAGAGATGGTGATCCTAAATAAATAAGGAGTATTACATTTCATGGTCAAATAGCATATGTTTTCATTTATGGTTTTTAGTTATTATTATATAACTTTGCGTTTAACATTTGTATATATTCACCTGCGTGTATCTTTGCCTTTGACATTTTTAATGATTAGTTCGTATATGATTGGGAATGTAGAATAATGAAACTAGCCATTACACTAATCTCTAAAAAATCCAAACACCAAATCTAACCGTTACTACACTAAAAACTTTATGGGAGAAGAAATAACACAATACACAGAGGTTATGGGAGTTGCCTCCAGTCCGGTGGCTCAGTCTTTCTTACTATCCACACTTGCCGTCAGCCTGCATATTATATTGAAAATTTTAAGAAACTGTAGAATTTACATAATGGCTTCAGATTCAAAACAGGTAAAGAAAATGACCTTGCACGCTGCAAAGTTATCGCAACCGCACATCAAATTGCCATTAGCAATATCAACCGCTTGCGGAGCTCCTCCACCATCGCTTCTCTGAACTCACACATACACACACACACACACACACACACAAATCAATAAGACGAAATCCAGACAATTTCCATAACCTACAACTACCGATATATATGTACCTTGTAGAAATCGACTGCTATGAAGTTAGGCCAACGCTGTCCCGCGGCTTGGTAACATGTCTTGATAGATTCAAGAAGAGAAGCCGAGTTTTGTTTACATGCAACTATCAAATCCGCGGCATCAGGGAAATGGTTCACAAGAACAAGAGATTTCGATTTATCGCTCATCGGTTTTGATTGTGCCCTATTCGGACACGCTCCTACCTTCAACCCCCCATTTCCATCTGCAGTTTTTTTTTTTTTTTTTCATTCATTAACGAAAAATATGTTCATAAAAATTTACTATATGATAATATGGTTTTGCATCATATAGAGTACTCACATTGATTCTCAACCATATAGTTCCATTGATATGCAATCCCTTCGGTTGCTTCTTTACGTGAATCGGATGTGAAAACTAGCAACCGTTGGTTTTGACGTACCATGTCGTCAAGCCTAGGCCAATCCCCTCCATTTTTAGGCATTCTAGCTACCGGAAACATGAACTTACGTAGACCAGCTGCATCAAACACTTTCGTGAGACCTTTAGGCGATTTCACATAGTCTTCGATGATAATCGTTACAACTTCCTCTGTGTTCTTCTCTAGAAACACTTGAAACTCCCTTAAAATGTTAATCGCCGGTTGCTGCAGCCACATTGCACACAATACAAACAATCATAAATGTAAAAAATCTTCAACAGTGTCCAGTGAACCAGACAATGAACATAAAATGTATCAAAAAACTTACGAAAGCGGTGAAATTGAAACACATCCCATTGAAAGAATGGCAAAGCCAGACATCGTTTTGGAAGTCATACATGTCGAGCATAAACCCTCTTACACCATTCTGTAATAATTCAACAAAACACATCAAAAAGTATTCACACTTTTGAAAGAAAAGGTTTGCTAAATTTTGGAACATTGTTTTGAAACGTTGTTGCAAGGTTTTACATTGAGTTGGCTTGTGATTGAATCTTGCTGATTAGTAGGCGCCAAAATGACAGAACCGGTCCTTGACACTTCCCCCAATCGAGCAAACGAGTTATGTGTTGTTAACCATGAATACTTGTTGAAAGGCAATCCCTTCGTCTTTTGTTCGTATATACAAATTCAATCCAATTTTATTTATCAATAAAAACGAAAGATTTATCTATACAAGTACAGATTGATGAAACAGAGTTTGAACCTTGGAGATGGGGTTGATGGGTTGGGTTCGGGAGCATCTGGGTCTGAAACCAGAGTTGGCTATACATGTTTCACAATGTAAACCAGCGTCACAGTTTCTGTTTGCTATACATGTTTTCCCCTCCTAAGATACATAACCAAAACAAATCAAGAAAAAAGATCCTCTGTTTTTGTTCTGTCGTAAGTGTTGTAAACTAAAATTTGATGAGATTTTTGGTTACCTGGAGAGCAGAGGATATATCTAAAAGGAAAGAAGATTGAATCAGAAGAGCTACGAGAAGGACGAGTAGTAGTCTTGGAAACATAGTTATCTACGCCAAGATAGTAAAAAGAATCCAAAAAAATCTAAAGAAGAAGAAGAAAGTGTTAGCTACTTTATCATCATCATCCATTCATCATAATCACTGTTGGATAAAAATGTTGGGTTTGCATTTGCGTGAAGATTCTTAAGACCGAGAAAAATGGGTCAGAGGATTTTAAGGATAGAAATAGAGTGAACGGAAGTGCGCGCGTGTCGGTGAAGACATGATGATGATAATAATAAATGGGGCTGCAAAAGTGGGTTTGTTGGTGTGCCTCTTTTTTTTTTCGTCTTTTTTCATCAAATCTTTCTTTTTATTATTTACATTTTATATTAAATATTTATATGTCCCATTGTTTCAGTCTCTCAAGAAAGGAGAATTACCATTCGTCTAGAACTCGACCAACTGTGTTTTTTTTTTTTTTTTTTGAAACCCTAAAAGAGCATTTTGGTTCTCTCTAATGTTTTCCATGTTAAGTTAAGATGATTCGAGTGGTTATTGATAAAAGAGTCTTTTTTTTCTTCTTCTTCCAAATGTAGACTAGTTAATTGCGAATTTAAATAGATGAAGACTTATTCAACTACTCTTCTAACTAACTGAGCCAATTGCGCTAGAATGTTATTTACACTGATGTGGTTTGGTTGTGAACATCTCAAATCTAAATAAAAACTTTATAAGGTTATTAAAATTTCGATTAAACTCTTTGTTAATACACCACTCACTATTATTATACTGGTAGTGTGCGTGTTCGAGTTGTAAACAATAAATAAATAAACGCACTATAAACCTTTCATAACTACTATAATAACATGGATAAGAGTAGAATTTTGATCAAAAATATGCAATAATTATGCAAACAATTTTATAAAACAACTCCTAAGTTCTAAAATGACACCTTATCAATACGAGAAAATAGCATATTAGCATCCTAGTTTGTTTTTTTTTTTTTAACTAGCATCCTAGTTTTTGCGTGCAATCTATTCACAACACAACGTTGATAATGGAACTATGGAAGTCATAACAAAAGTGATGCAGTGCATCGTTTGGTGTTTGTCAAATGTGGAACACATGAGTCGGTGTTGTGTTGCGTGTTCCACAAGTCTTTTTATTATTTACGTTTGGGTTTTGGTTTTTCTTCTATTTGTGATAAGTCTCACATGTTTATCACATTAGAGTTAGGATTAGATCGTATCTTTTCGTTTTGGCCTTATAAATAGAGTCTCAAGTCATTGTATCAACATCATTGATTTGAAGTGAATAAGAAAACCCCAAAAGAGGCAATTTAAATTGCCCAAAAGAGCTTGTCTAAGCCCTGGGAGGAGGACTCCCGCAGGTTACGTCTCGTTACACCATCGTCTCCACCGCATCTCCGTCTCCACCCTCTTTCCCTATAATTATTAAATAAATTTTCTTTATTTTGTTATCTTTATAATATAAACCATCGATCCATTCAACTAAAAGAATAACCGGCCCAAGGTAGCCCACTTTGCTACCATTCTAAACCAAGTCCAAAAACACTCTTAAACTATTTCCAAAAAATATCAAAGATATTGGTTGGAGTACAGATCAATTTGGGAGATATTGTATGAATCCAACTCCACGTTATAAATATTGGCAGAAGGACGAATGATTTTGATATAAGTTTGAAAAGAAAAAAAAAACAATCCGTTCTTTCTTATTCAAGAACGGTACGATAACCTTGTTTTTATTGGTTAGGGGACCCCAAACCTCAGCGCTCATACCACATTCACATTTGCAACGCGACTCCTTAAAATCTTTTATAGTACATCTCTTCTTATTTCATTTTTTTCATACAATTTATCGGTAACTTGTATAACCTTTTCTACTATCATAGAATCTACATTATTACGTAACGATAGGTCCAGAACAGGCCTGATATTATAAATGATTGACTTATTCCAACCCTAGTTATATAAATTTAACGCTTTCAATGACCATATAAACGCTTTGTGTATGGCATTACTACAATATTTTAGGGATAAAATTTCATACAATACTAAAATACCTAACCAAAAAAAAAAAATTGTGCAGTTAAGGTCTCTGAGATATGTGACAGGGTGTGCACATGTGAGTGACCCTACCAACGTTATGTAGACCATTTCCATTTGGGTTCACATTGCATTGCTTCTTACATCTCATTTTTTTTCTTTTTTGAATTCGATGAAGAATTTATACCCAAAACTAAAATTAGGATAATTCAGGATCAATCCCAAAGCCCTCGAATGAACCCATTAAGCCATTTTATCTCTAGGTCGCTGTCGCTTCACCAAACACTTCATAAATGCTTGTTTTAATTTTGTTCTTTTATTTAACAAACAATACCTTTCCTTTACTCCAAGGAAAGGACAAAGGTCTAATAATTATTCTCTTTTATCACAAAGCAGAAGATTTGCTATGAAATTAATGCTCTTTCCGTTTCAAAATATAAGATGTTTTGGCTAAAAGCACGCATAATAAGGAATATATACTTTTAAAAAGTTTAACCAATCAAAAACAAGACTGCATAAAACAACTAATAAAAAATATGAAATTAATCTAAAAGTTGCCTAAAAAGTTGAAAACATCTTATATTATGAAACAAATCGAAATCTCTAAAACATCTTATATTTTGAAACGGATGAAGTATTTAATTTTAACAGTTGTAGAAACAATCATACAAAGAACAACTGTTATTATGAGCAACGGATGTGTTTTACTTAAATATCTAAAAACGAATGAAAACAAACAACATTTAATAATTACCGGAATGGCATGAGACATGATGATAGAAACATGCGACCTCCAATTTCAACTTGTTTTCAATTTTTAATCCTAACTCCTAATCATGTATTTGTGTTGGTCCAAATCATTTCACATGAAAGAAACAATCTAAATATCAACTTTTGAATAAACATTCACAAGTTAGTGTTGCATTGAGCCCATTACCGTGGACCGTGGTGGTATACTACGTAATAAAACCAAACCAATAGGTTAAAAACGAGATGAAATGATAAAGTTAGGGGGTTTTGTTCTGCAATTTCTTCAAATTTTGATCACGAATTGAATTAACTATAGCATCAGCAAGTTGATAACTCTAGAATTTGTCTGTTTCCTTGTCACTTGTCAGTGAGTAATACAGAGCCTCGAATGTCATATTCACACAGGGACCTTCCGTTAACTCCTTTTATAATCTCTCTCTCTCTCTTTCCTTCTCTTGCTCTCTTGACTCTTGGCCATGGTGATGAATAGTCAAGCTTTCTTGTTGGCATTAATTGCATTACTTGCAACCCAATTGCCTTCTTCACTAATACTGGCTAAATCTTTTTCGATTTTCCTCTGTTTTCTTCTCTTCAAAAGCTTCATTTTCATAATCTTGTGATGTTAATGTTGAATTCTGAGCTTCTGGGTTTTGTAAATTTTGTTGCTTTCTTTGACTAAATTGAGTCTTCGATGGGAATTTGCATAGTTCTGGTTCATTAGAGTTGCTTACATGCAAACTCTGTTTTTGAAATTGAAGTCAGATCTTGAGAAAGCATAAAAAATAAAGCTTTCTGATTCAAGCTTCTGTTTGTTCAAAGCTACTGTGGTTAGAAAGTTAAAAACTTGAAACTTTTGGACTGATCTTTATAGGTTTTGAAACTTAAAAATGGTTTCTTCTTTCTTACAAGACACTAATGTAATGCTGCATTGTTGTTTGTGTTTTAGCAGATTGTCCATTAGATTTCAGTTCATCAAATTTCACACTAGTAGCTTCTGTGTGCTCCAACATAACCAACCGAGGCAAATGTTGTCGCTACATGAACGCTTTTGTTGCGGTATCCGTGGCTCGTTACGCTAACTTGTCAAGTAATCTTGGAGTCACATCAGATTTATCTGAAACCTGCATTGCTTCCATCTCTAGAACCATGGAGCAGTACGGAGTCTCGAGAAACGCTACTAGTTTCTGCGGTTTAGGAACCAAGATCCTTGTTAAGTACGACTGTAAAGGTCGAACCACTGTAAGACAAATGCATCAGTCTCCAGAGTTTGGACATGTTTCAAGAAATTGCAGACTTCCACTTTCCTCTGGAAACCAATGCAGGAAGTGTTTGAATTCTGGTATCACTTACCTTCGTGATCTCATTGGTCCAGACACTAATAAAATTACATTGAGTACTTGTCGTGACGCAACTTACGCTACATTAGCAAGCCGAATTGACGATGCATCGGGTCTTGAACTTCTTGGTTGTTTCTTTCAAGTGACGGAGCTTAGCATTCCTTCAGGTCAGACACATGACTGCAACTTTCCATAGTATCACATTAAGTTTTTGAGCAATCTGTTTTTGTCTGATTTGCATTCGCATATTGACAGAGTCATTTCCACCTTTGGCAAGTCCAGAACCTTCTCCAAGCACGGTTGGTGCTATTAGCCCAAGCACGGTTGGTGCTATTAGCCCAAGCAACAGTGATTCTCAAATGACTACAAGTAGAAGCACCAATCCATATCACTTAACAATGGTTCCAACCATTGGGATTGTTGTTACAGCTGTTGCTCTTACCATGCTTGTAGTACTGGTTATTCTTATCCGTAAAAAGAACCGGGAACTCGATGAATCCGAGAGCTTGGATAAAAAGTCAACAAAATCAGTTCCTTCTTCCCTGCCTGTATTCAAGTTTCATGAAGGTAGGGGAACAAAAAAAAGAAAGTGATTTCTTTCTTTTGTTATGTCATACCAAAGAAAAAAGACTTGAAAAAAACTTTTATCCTGTTTCAAGTAACCTTAATCTAGGGCTAGGGGAACTAGGGACAGATCTAACTCCCATTCCTACCAATCCTTAACCTTTATCTGCAGATGATTCTTCTTCAGCTTCCAGAAAATTCAGCTACAAAGAAATGACAAATGCAACGAATGATTTCAACACGGTGATTGGTCAGGGAGGGTTTGGGACTGTTTACAAAGCTGAGCTGAGGGATGGATTGATTGCAGCAGTAAAAAGAATGAACAAAGTTTCTGAACAAGCTGACCAAGATTTTTGTAGAGAGATAGAGCTTTTAGCTAAGCTCCATCACCGTAACCTTGTTGCTTTGAAAGGATTTTGTATCAACAAGAAAGAAAGGTCAAGAATCATACATTGCTTTTTGCCTTCTGCATTTACCTTAGAGTATTCATTCTCATCTTCTACTTTCTTTTTTCCAATCTTTCAGGTTCCTGGTCTATGACTATATGGAAAATGGCAGCTTAAAAGATCATTTACATGGTATGTATATGCTTCTTATACCTTAACTTTAAGAAATCCAGAGTGTTGAAAACGTTTCTTCTTTCAATTTTTTTCTTTGCAGCCACTGGAAAGCCTCCACTAAGTTGGGGAACAAGAATGAAAATCGCAATCGATGTGGCAAATGCTTTGGTAAATATTCCGAAGTCTTTCATCCACATTTCCTTTGTAAACTGATTTGATAATATATCTTTTACAGTTTTTGGTTCTTGGCTGCACGTTGTTCTCTCCTCTAGGAATATCTTCATTTCTACTGTGATCCTCCTCTCTGTCATAGAGATATCAAATCAAGCAATATATTACTTGATGAGAACTTTGTCGCTAAGGTATGAGGAATCAAGCAATATAATATCTTAGCAACATCTTCTATGTAAGAAAAACCTTTTTGACTTGGCTAACTAGCTTATGACGTTTTCTTGGTGCAGCTTTCAGATTTTGGCCTTGCACATTCGTCTAGAGATGGCTCTATTTGCTTTGAGCCAGTGAATACAAATATCCGTGGAACTCCAGGTCAGGGAGAGATACTAGAACAAAATACCTTTACTCCTTTTGATGGAAACTGAATTTTTAAAATTTGCAAGTTCCTTTTCAGGCTATGTAGATCCGGAATACGTAGTTACGCAAGAGCTGACAGAGAAGAGTGATGTGTACAGCTATGGAGTTGTGTTGCTGGAGCTCGTAACCGGGAGAAGAGCAGTTGATGAAGGTATGAACCTTGTGGAAATGTCTCAGCGGTTTTTGTTGACGAAATCAAAACACCGAGAGTTGGTAGACCCAAGAATCAACGACTCTATTGATGATGGTGGAGTAAAACAGCTTGAAGCAGTTGTGGCTGTAGTGAGATGGTGTACTGAGAAAGAAGGCCGGTCTAGGCCATCTATTAAGCAAGTCCTGAGACTGTTGTGTGAAAGCTGTGATCCGTTGCATAGTGCATTCGCTAAAGCAGTTGAGGGAGAGATAGGCTGGGATAGTAGGAAGAGAAGTAACTTGAGATTTCAAAGAGGTGATTCCAGGGTATTTGGTCCATCATCTAGTACAACCTCCAGGTCACATTACAGCCAGAGTTTACCTCACTCTCCAATAAATGGATTCTCTTTCTGAGTTAAGTTACTTCTTCTCTATAGCTGAATTGAAAGTTTACATAATATTTTATAAAAATTATGAATTCATATTGAAAGCTCTCTCATACTCTGCACTCTTAGTTAGATTCAGCTCAAAAGATTTCTACATTGTAAGTGTCTCTGTAATCTCTCCTGTACAGTAGCACTATCTTCTATTACATATTAGTCTCCAAATGTCTTCCTTTTGGTTGATGTTGTATCACATTACCAGGGTCTTCTTGCTTTCATTTCAATTTCTTACCACGGACCAGTAAGGGTTCTTCTCAAGCTTTGTGTTTTGGCCAACAATGGAGGCGGCTTCGACGATTCTTTCACCTGAAAATTCAAGAAGCAATATCAGTTAACAATACTATCAAAGAGACAATAGGCACACATTTAGACAAACACACAACGTATTAATAAAAAAGTATCTCCAAATACGTAGAGGGAAGACTTTTTTTACCTCACTGTTCTGAGTTTTCATAATTTCAGCCTGCAACACAGGAAACCTCTGTTAAAGAACTGAGCCAGCTAGATTCTATATGCAGAATCAATACAAAGATAATAAATGGTTGTTAAAAAAACCTGTTTTTTCTGCAAATCTTGATTCAGTTGTTTGAGACTTTCAATCTCGGCTTCCAGTTCCAAGGTATAAGCCTGAGGTTAACAGGAATATCAAAATCAATATGAAAGTTCTAAAAAAGAAAACAGTACTGCCAGTTTGGTTATATTAACACTTTACCTGCTTTCGAGCCCTTGATCTAGCGGCTGATTCACGATTCTTGATCATTCTCTTTTGCCTTCTCTCAACAACCTTCTCCAGGCCCGTATTGCTTCTTCTTCCTCGACCAAACACATAAGGAACTGGTGATGACCAAGTATTATTTTCTGCACTGCTTGTCCCAGGAGAAGTAGTTGCAACAGTAACCCCTGCTCCTCCCATATTACTGTTAACCGGACCATCTACACCAGCGTCAAACAAACCTCTGTTGACCAAATTTACAGGCGCAAATGCTACATTCGCTTGTTTTGGAAAAATAGTTGGAGGCAATCTCTGATATGGGTGCTGCTGCTGCTGATGTGGTTTCTGCTGCTGCTGCATTTTTCCACCCACTTTGAGGCCTGAACCAGGTGCTTGATTGAAGATCATAGAATCATTGTTGCTGTTGAAAGATATGCTGTTTTGATTCGGCTGACCAAATCCAAACCCCAAACCAGCAGCACCATTGTTAGCATAAAACCCACTACTGTTATCGTTCTGTTGAGTAGAGTTAGTATCTTCTTTCACAACGCCAGCACGGAGCAAGAAATCTTCTAAAGTCATTTCCCCTAAAGTCTGTTGCCTCTCAGGCACATCAGTCCTACCATTCCCATTACTACCATCTTTCGAATTCAAGTGTTTCCAGACCTCATCTACAGTCTTCTGACTAAGCGTTCTAGGCAAAGTCAACGAGCCTTGTCTCTGTAGAACATTCCCTCCTGGAACGAAACCACTAGGTCCCGAGGCTGCAACTGAAGATGGGGTAGTAGTCATAAAGGCTTGAGCTTCTTCAGCAGTCCAAATGTTCTTCAGTAGCTCATCCATATTCATTGACCCAAAATCTTTCCCTGGCTCACCTAGGGTGTTCTGAAGCTCATCAAACGTTAAGGAATATAACGAAGACTGCCTCGCCAATGGCTTTGACTGGTAAGTACTACACCCATTCCCACCAGAAGAATCAACTCCTAAGTTGTCGAAATCTATATGAGTACCCATGCTTCTTTTTCTGTTTCACAAAGAATCACTTCTTCAGTCCAAAAAAACAACCTTTTCTAGCTTTACCTAAAAGAGAGAGAGTAAGACCAGACAGTTAAGATAAAACTGAAAACAGGTATAAGAGTAAAACAACCCTCTCTGCATCACAGTGTGTTTTAAGTATACTTTCATAAGAGCAAGTAAACACCAAAGCAAAAAAGAGAGAAACTTTCATAGAAATATGTTAACTTTATATAGTTTTAGCCAGGAGCGATAAACATATCACAAAAATTCGATTTCCAGAGGGTAAAAACTGGATCCTTGGACCTTGGTTTCAGAGAAATCCTAAACAAAAACAAGACTGAACCAAAATCCATAGTATTGACCATTTCTTGAAAGTTTTTGAAAGAACCCAAAAGGTAGATCAAGAAGATGACGGATCTATTCAAGAATCCGGAATAACAACAAATCAGATTATAAACCCTCAAACCAAAACAAAAATTTGTTGGAGAAGAAGAAGACTCATAACTCTAGTTCCAGTACTAATAGTTTCATTACTACTACTCGATTTAGCACACACACACACACAAAAAAAAAAAAAAACAGATCAGATAATATGAATCGGACCAATAAAAAAACGGGAACTATACAAAGATGATGATAAGATAAGAAAAAGACAGATTCCAAGTAAATGAAAAAAAGAAAAAAGGATTAAAAGGGAAGCTTCACCTAATGTTTATTGGCGATTGCTGAAAACGGAGATTTGCTGAGGGAGGGAGACGACAAGTGTGCTTGTAGTAACCTCGACACGAACTGCCATTTTAAGGGGGTAAGTTATCATTTTCCTCTTGAGGGTTTTTTATTTTATTTTAATACTATATTTTTAGATATTTTGTGTTCGCTTTTATATTGGTAGTACTACTACTACTACAGCTACTAAACAAAATAAATATCTCGTTTTAATTATTAGTATTAAATTTTTGTTTTTTAAAAAAATAGTCACTTAATTGAGCTGACATCCACGTTCGTGTCTATCCAATAAGAAGCTGTAACGTGTGAGAGAACTTTAGTCGCTGATGGGTGTTCTTGACTTCTTGCCTTCTTCACACAATGGAGAGAATTAGTTTAGTAGAGATCCACATTAATCTTTTGAGATGTTGCTACTTAAGTTTAGTTAGGGTTGGGCATATATTATTTGTTACCTGAATTAACCGAATTGAAGTTTAGATAGGTTCCTTAATTATAAATATTAATAGTAGTATCTTTTCTCTATACAATACCTCCCGACAAACAAAGGGTCTGAATGGTAACTGCGGTCGGGGCGGACAAATCCGTCTACGGACCAGACCGCCCAGTTCTAAGTGTGGACAATAGACCGCAGCGGTCCAACTCTATTTGTAAAGAAAAACGGTCCGCAGTTAGTCCGCTGCGGTTTTGTTTCTGTTTTTTGTAGACCGCACCACTGTGGACTACACATGATGAATGGTAAATAAAAAGCGGTCTGATCCGCAGATGGATTTGTCCGCCCCAACCGCTGCAACCATTCACACCCAAAATTTTTTAGAATTATGTTCCCATTCATTTTAGTATCATACTCTCTCTCATGTTGGACGTTCTTGAACAGAAAAAAAAATTAGGGATTATTATACACAAAAATGCTGTTGCACAAAAGGCACAAGTGTGGCAACTGATTATTTTGGGTCCACATACATAGTTATATATCTAAGCAAGCAACCCAAAAGAAGAAGACTGTTGCGTCGAGTTTAATACAATTCACTTCCAAATATGGAAATTTGCCCTCTCCCTCATTTGGGTAATTGATGACTTTGGTGTATCTGATATGATTTCTTTTTTGTCAACTCATATTATTATTCATAAACTTGGTTCTAACCAAAGTAGAATACAAAGTAGGATACTACGCCCAAAAGAGGAGAGGCTTAAGCCGGCGGACTACACAAATGTCCTCGGAGTCAAAAGCCGGAGGAAAACAAGATTTCCCCGGAAACTAACAAAGGAACTAAAGAAAATCATACATAACAGAGCATTTTGATAACTAGAACGAAAGAGGACAACAACCTTAATCTAAGAACAAAAGCAACCGGCCATAAAACCTTAAGAGAAACAATAGAACCAAAAGAACTAAGAACCTTTTCTTCTAAGGCACAAATGGATGAGATTTACCAAGGATGCCCACAGCCAACTCAAGAGTAACATCAACCACCTCCTAACACGATGAGTGCCGATCTCTCGTAACCAAGAACCAGGGACTTCATAACGCGGCAAGCAAGACCACTCACTTCCGAAGGGACGACGACGTTGATACGCCCAAGAACGTCAGACTAGAAGTCTTCAAAACGCGAGGAGAGAGGCCCTAACTTCTCGTAGAACACCAATCACATAGACGAGACCGACGTAAAAGGAGAAGACTAACACCCACGATGAACAATAAGAAGAAGAAGGAACTCGGCAAACTTACGGTTCTACCATAACATTCAAACAAAGTGAAACCTCTGCTTAGCAAGGAGCTGAAACATCCCAAACGAAAGCTACTACCTCAATACTACTAAGGACCACCATAAAGCTACCACTACCAAACACCAACTAAAGCAATTCCATCTATCCCTAACAAGACGTCGAAGAGGAATGGCCAGAAGGCCAGCTTACCGAACAGCAAAAACAGATGAGACCATGGCCATGGATTCCCGAAAACCCAACCTCGAGATCCACCAACAAAAACAGAGCACCGCCAGATCTACAAATCTCGAACACCCAACAACAACCCTCTCTGGAGAAGCTAACCACCGACAGAACCAAACACCCTCGCCGTGAAGATCTACCATTTCTAACAAGATAAGCCCTTCTCCAAACGAAATTACAAGAGATAAAAGAATTGCAGAACCAAAAAAACTACAACACAAACGACCACTGACGGTGTCAGCGAGAAGCACCAACCACTAGAGTGGCTTCCCAGTCACGAATCTGAAAAACTAGGGTTTCACTATTTGGGAGGAAAAAGAGCGACGCTCACAAGAATGATATCTGATATGATTTCTTATGTATACATCTTTTATAATTTGATAACTTATTTAAAAGAATTAGTCTACTTTTGTGTCACGTTGGCCTGGCCAGCGTATAGAATGAGCATCAAACCATGATAGACTCTACCAGTCCACCTTCATTTATATATATGATCATTCCTTTTATAATGTTAAACTTTATTGGAGCGTTTGCGAAAATATTTTTTTTATCTATACTATTTGCAAAAATATCATATTTTGTTGTCCATTTTTTATATACAAAATGACGAAATTATAAATACTAAACTTCAAATACTAAACCCTACTACTTCAAAAATATCATATTTTTTATATCTAAAGTAGCACTAAAATAAATTTTCTATCACACATTTCACAAAATTTCCAAAATAACACTAATTAACACAATTACAATATTTTAAATTAATTTATATCATTTTGTTTTTATGTTTGTGTTGCATATTTTACATTTAGGGAATAGTTTTTAGGAGTAGAGTTTAAAGTTTAGAATCTAATTTTGAAATATGATGCTATTTTTAGAATTTTAGAGATGATTGTAAGATTGTGAATAATCTCCTTGAGGAGTTAATCTCATTGATATGTGTTTATTTAGTGTACAAGAATATCTTAACTACCAAATATAATCTATACAACAATAAAGATTTTGGATATAGTCATATTTAATTTAACAATGATGTGCTAAATTTGGAAATAAAATTACGCATCATTATGGGAATGTACATGCGGTAGAAAAATTACGCATATC
This sequence comes from Camelina sativa, assembly GCF_000633955.1. Classification (NCBI taxonomy): domain Eukaryota; kingdom Viridiplantae; phylum Streptophyta; class Magnoliopsida; order Brassicales; family Brassicaceae; genus Camelina; species Camelina sativa. The sequence goes on along the minus strand of NC_025687.1, from coordinate 23,760,679 downwards.
TACTGAAAATATGGTATGTTATAAGTGAATATTTGGGACAAGAAATGAATCCTAAAGTCAAAAAAATTCACCTACCTGTTTGGAACTTCGAAGAGGTACATTAGCCGACGAAAAATACGATATTTTACTAATTTATCGATAGATTAAAATTTAAAGAAACAAATTTTGTTATATAAGAAAATGAGTTTAGACAATTGAAACCATACTTGTTGTAAAAAAAAAGCCATCTCTTACAATTTTAGTTTCGAAAACAATATTTATAAAGAGAAGATAGTAAAATGAATCTGACAATACAAAATTAATTTTTGTTTATAAGTATATGTGAAATTATTTTAATGTATTCACTTGTGAAAATAATATTTACGACCATATATTTACGTAGAAATGTTTTTTAAAAAAAATATTTTTATAATTATCTCAATGAATTATGTTAAATTTACATTGGCTTAAATGAAAAAAAAGCTAGAGTTTTATAATGTTTACAACAAAAAAAATTGGCTGATAATTGTTTCTCTTCTAGGATTCAGAAAAGAGTTACAAAGATTTTTTTTTGTAAAAAGGGAGAGAAAATTCTTAAGAACCTTTACTTATTAAATAACAATTTCCAGTTTCAAATGAGTTTTTACTTTTTACCATAATAAGAGTGTAAAAACTTTTTTTCTGAAAAAGGCATATAATCTTATGAAAATTAACTAAATGCCATATAAAATTTTCACCAAAATATCAAAAAAAATCCTTAAAAAGTAATCTCATTTTTTCATCAATATGTGAAAATACTTGGGCTTAGAGTGGTTTAAAAGCTTTTACACCATCAATTTTGGTGTTTGATTCCCCAAAAATGTATTTTCATATAAATTCATGGTGCAAGACTTATCGGAAGATGAAGAGTGATGCATGTAGTAATCTCGAAAGTTGAGAATAAGGCTATGCTTCATTGCCTCACTATGACTCATATAAGAATCATCAGTGAAAATTGCACATTGTGAAACTTGTGGAGAGTCATCTTTTTTCATCCTACCATGTAATCCCTTCGTGGGGTAAGGTGGTCTGACTTGTTTAATTGAATTCTAATAGATTTCCATAAATCCACATTTTAAACACTCACTTTGGGTAGTCCGAACCCGGGCGGACGTAACATGAAGGATTACAAAAACCACCTAGCTACTTTAGCTAGGCCAATCAAAACTTCAAAAACTATACGTGGCGAATTCAGGCTCTGTCGATGACCCATAAAACTAGTGCATTGACTTTTAAAGCTAAGCTTTTGATTATTCACATCACATTTCTCATATTTTTACTAAAATTAAATCTCAAAGTCGTATGATACAATCAAATAAAATCAAAACAAACAACATTAAACCCAAAACACAACAACATACCAAATCAATCAATTTAACGACAGAACATTCATTCATTTCATTAAATCCTCTCCAAAAAGGCAAAAACTTTTCTCATCTTCTCATCCCCTTTGGATTCCTTCTCTCGTTTCGTTAAATGGGTGTTTTCTCGAATCTTCGAGGACCCAGGATTGGAGCTGAATCAGGAGGAGCCAGTGCCAATGGCTCTCCTTCTTCATCATCATCTTCATCATCTTCTTCTTCACCATCTACATCAATCAAGCGAAAGTTGTCGAATTTGCTACCAATCTGCGTTGCTCTGGTAGTTATAGCTGAGATCGGGTTCCTGGGTCGGCTCGATAAAGTCGCTTTGGTCGATACGTTGACCGACTTCTTCACCCAGTCTCCTTCATCACTCTCGCAGTCTCCTCCGGCTAGATCCGATCGGAAGAAGATCGGATTGTTCACGGACCACTGCGAGGAGTGGTTGACGAGAGAAGATTCAGTTTCTTATTCTAGAGATTTCACTAAAGATCCGATTTTTATCTCTGGTGGATCAAAGGTATAATTAATCAAAACTGCTCTGTTAAGATTGGGTTTGTTCTGTTCTTTAGCTAAAAATCTTTTATGTTTTGATCATTCATTCCTTTTTGGGCTTAAAGTTATAGAAGCTTGATTGATTGTTTTAGTCTAGAGAACCTAAGTACGTTAAGAAGTTTCTAATTTGTATTTCTGAATTGGGTTATTGATATCATTACTGTCTCTCAATTGATAGGACTTTCAATCGTGTTCTATGGATTGTACATTTGGAGATAGTTCAGGTAAGACACCGGATGCTGCGTTTGGATTAGGTCAACAACCTGGAACTCTTAGTATAATCCGTTCCATGGAGTCAGCACAGTACTATCCAGAAAATGATCTCGCTCAGGCACGACGGTGGGTAAGCACAATCTCAACAGTGCTTTAAACGTGTTTCCATGACAATTTTTTTTTGCTTTGGTAGGATGTGTATATATAAATGGGGCTGTTTTGTTCTTCAGGAGAGGTTATGATATTGTGATGACCACTAGTCTATCATCAGATGTTCCTGTTGGGTATTTTTCGTGGGCGGAATATGATATTATGGCGCCAGTACAGCCAAAGACCGAGAAAGCTATCGCAGCTGCTTTTATTTCCAATTGTGGTGCTCGGAACTTTCGTCTACAAGCACTTGAAGGCCTGATGAAGACTAACATCAAGATTGATTCTTATGGTGGTTGTCATCGGAACCGGGATGGAAAAGGTAACGTAGACATTGAAGTAAATTGTTCAAGTTAGAGATTTGGATTAAAAATGAGTTGTCAGTTTGATTGTTTTTAAATTTCATATAGTTGACAAGGTTGAAGCTCTTAAGCGATACAAATTCAGTTTGGCTTTTGAGAACACTAACGAGGAGGATTATGTCACTGAGAAATTCTTCCAATCCCTAGTTGCTGGTATGTTTTAGTCTGTCTCTGTTAGCATATCTTACAAGTTCTTGTTGGTTATGTCATTAGACAAAGAAGTATTTGTTTCCATAAACACGTTTTCAACATTTCCTCTCAGGATCCGTCCCGGTGGTTGTTGGTCCTCCAAATATAGAAGAATTCGCACCTGCTTCAGACTCGTTCCTTCACATTAAGAGTATGGAAGATGTGGAGCCAGTTGCAAAGAGAATGAAGTATCTGGCAGCTAATCCTGCTGCTTATAATCAGACACTAAGGTTCAGTTTTTTTTTTCTATTAAATGATTGTATATATATGTAACAACTTCTTCTTGAAAGCTTCTTCATGCTTCTGTTTTGATTTAGATGGAAGTACGAGGGTCCTTCAGATTCTTTCAAGGCACTTGTTGATATGGCTGCTGTACACTCTTCTTGCCGTCTCTGCATTTTCCTGGCCACGAGGGCCCGAGAACAAGAAGAGAAAAGCCCGAATTTCAAGAAACGGCCATGCAAATGCAGCAGGGGAGGATCAGACACAGTTTATCATGTTTTTGTTAGAGAAAGAGGCCGGTTTGAAATGGAATCCATCTTTTTAAGGTTAGAAAGCTTTACCTATTTCACCACTTATTCAGAGCACAGGGTAGGATTAACCGGAATACTGTTTTCGGGGAACCTTTTTGTTGTCCAATATCCAGGGGTAAAAATCTGACTCAGGAAGCTCTAGAATCCGCGGTTCTCACCAAATTCAAGTCTCTTAAACATGAGCCGGTTTGGAAGAAGGAAAGGCCTGTAAGCTTAAGAGGAGACAGTGAGCTTAGAGTACACAAGATTTATCCACTTGGCCTAACGCAACGACAAGCTTTGTACAACTTCAAATTCGAGGGAAATTCGAGTCTAAGTACTCACATTGAAAACAATCCTTGTGCTAAATTTGAGGTTGTCTTTGTCTAGTTTCATTCCTATGGATATGTTTCAGCCTTTTTAGGTATCAATATAATCATCTCATCTGTGAAGACATGTCCATGTCTTGGAATCTCAAAGTGCAAGATTAGATGAACTGAAACTAAAGGTTAATTTAGTTATGACATTGGTGAATGCATTTTATTAGGGAGGTCAGAGGGTCTACGTATATTGTTCCGACATTGCAGATGAGTTCTGCATTTCTGTGGGTGCAAAGAAATGTTTGGGATATAGAGGAATTTGATAGTTTTGAGTCTTTTGAATATTTCTTAGGTACCTTATCACTGTTAAATGCGTAATCACAGTTTTCTTCCTATCAGTGTTGAATAATTAGACTCAAATGAAATAATTAATATTTGTCCATTTCTCTTATACTTTATAAAAGTTATATGAGCCATGAGCAAAATATATACATACATACACATGAATGCCAACATATATGATTAATTATTAAATCTAAACTAAATACTATTTTTTTTTTGTTCTCAATATTGTTTTGGCGTACGTAGTTAACTTTTAAAATATATAAAACAAAAAAATAGATTATATTGGTTATTTTATAATTAAATAATCAAAGTGATAAACACAAGCAACCCAATATAATCTAGAACGACCAATCAAATTTTGGAGTCGTTTGAGAGAGTTAGATTTACATTTTTTAGAATCTTTAAACGACCAATCAAAATTTTTTGATTTATTAAAAAGTCAACAAAGTTAGTTATATATTTGGCGCATGATTTATATATCAATGAAAGAAAGAGACTTCATAAACCGAAGGTTTTGACTTTTGAGAAACACAAACCTCTCCGTCTAGAATTTTTCAAGTTTTTTTTTTGAAAAAGTATAGATTTTTCAAGTTATGAGTGGAAACTGTAACGTTCCAAGCATCATAGATAATGTATGAGTGATTCGATTTTTTGGTTTCTCCTCAAATTCTTAAATATTATTTGACACTGATCTCTCTCAAATTCTCTATTTAGGTCCAGGAAAAAATCGAACGTTGTATTCAAAAGTACATGAGTTTGGAACAAACCATGACTTATCTCTATGATCATCACCAGATTTGTCAAAATATCACTATGGCAAGTAAGTTTATATCGAAAAAGAACACAATTGGATTTCAAAATCGGAAACAAAACAACTCAAAAGTTTTTTTTTTTTTTTTTTTGAGTTTGGAAACATCTTGAAAGAGAGAGTCCAAATTTTTTCAAAGTATACCACAAACGATGTGAATTGGGTCGTCATATAGCTAAATTTAATGATTTACTTTCTCAGCAAATATATCTGATGAAATAATTAACTGATCCTACTGCTACTACTACTAGTGCTACTGCTACTGAACCACCAGGTACCTGATTAAAGATCAAACCCTTTTGTTTATCGTTTTAAGACTGTTTTGTTGCTTACGAAGAATATATTGGTTTTCAAATTATGTATTTTGAATTAACAAAGTTGCATAAACCTAATGATCATGATCAAGATGATCAGATTCATGAAGATTGGTTTGTGTTTAATGATCCGTTTGCTACAACTGGTACGTCATTAAATATCTTTTGTAGTAACAAACTTGTGGGAACTTAATGATGATCATCATCATGGGAAGAAGATCATTAGACAGTAGGTTGTCTAACTAATGATGAATGCTTAAATTTATACAGATTCTCTCATCAACGATCCGTCACCGTTTGACGCAACAATACACTCAGATCCTTTTACATTGTCTGCCGCAACGCCGCAATCAGATCCTCCTACAACAACTGGTCTACTATATGATATTGATTGTGATTGTTCGAGCTTTGAGAAGATTGCTAAAGATTTAGAAGAGCAACAAAAGAGAATGCAACTAAAAGTCCAGAAGAAACAAGACCACAACAACACCGTTAAATGGATCAACACGGAATAAAATAACATATCTGCAAGAAGCTTCGAACAATCTAGATTCTGGTAAACTAAGTTTAAAAATCTCTCCTATAAAAACTTGTTTCTTTCATCTCTTATTATCTTATCTTTGTTTATTTTAATACATTGTGTGTGTCTCCAAATAGGTGATGGATCCACTAAGAAGAACAATAATGGAAAAGAACATCATCAACATCAGAGAGTGAAGAGACCAAATTCATTATCTTCTCTCTCGAATACAGTTTCAAATATATTTTCTGGAGTTTATGCAGCAAAGCAGTAAGCAATTCCATGTTTTAAGATAATTTCTTGATTGTTTCAAAGATTAGCGATTTTGACAAAAGCAGTAGTGAGCAATGTATCAACAAAATATTACATTTGTTGGAATCATGTGTAATCTTTATATAATAAAGAAGAGATCATTGTAAAATTCTAAAAAAAAACAACTTGTCACATGTCACATGTCTAAAAAAAAACAACTTGAGTCAAGGTAACATATTATAAGATGTTTCATTCTTTTTAATATATTTTTTTATCATATTGACCAATGGTAATTTTCTATATATTTGTTCACTTTAACAGAAACAAATCACATAATATGATTATTAAATTATTTAAAATTTTTCATACTACTAAAATATATTTTAAATCGATCGATTTTCTATATTAAATATAATTGATTTCCCATATTTTTATTTATTGTCTTTTTATGCAAATTTTTAAGGATTAACTTTGTAAATAACTATTTAAATAAGTATAATTTAAAGGGTAGAATCCAAAATGTACTTCAAAAGTGTATATATACTAGATTACCATGGGCATATAAGTTTTATTATAATTTATATTTATGTTGTATCTATTTGTTAAATATTAAAGGTTTTGTAAATAGAGAAATAACTAAATTTTCTGGTTGTTGTGCGGATAAATATTTATATTATTTTTTTAACCCACAATACACTTCAGGATCATTTGTTTGTTATATTTATTTTGTTTTGTTTAGTGTTTGAGATTTTATTTTGATTTTTAGTTATTATAACAAAAAAATAGAAAACTAAATACATAAGTAATTTATATGTTGTGATTAAGTCACATTTTTCCTAATGATTTAATTATTTTACACAATCTTAGTTAAACTAACTTGATTTATGTCAAATATTTTAATATTAGTAGGTTGATATGTAATTAAATGAGGATTTAACCTGTATTAACACAAATTTCATAATATTTTATTAATTCCAACATGTCATCTTTATAACTCATCTACTATATAACCACATTATATAGTATTTTACACTTTTTAGTTTTACATATTCGTAATAGTTAAAAATTTTATTTAAGTTGATGTGTCTGTATTCTATAGGTTTTAACCATAGTTTTTAGGTTTGTTTTGAGTTTTTTATTGAGTCAAAGTGTGTTTTTAGAGTCTTTTTAGTCGTTTATGAGTCTGTACAGGTTCTTGGTTGTTTTTGAAGGAAACTGAGTATTTTGAGGATGAAAGCATGCATTTGGAGCTAAATTGGTTGAAGACCGATCGGACAAGCTAGCAGATGGAGCAAACACAGAAAAAGCATTCTGGATCAGCCAATCCACATTCGGATCGACCGATCCCGAACCCGAAGCAACTTTTCCTTTTTCGTTTTAAACCGACTTTTAGGGTTTTATTTTACTATTTAAGCACGAGGCTCGACCTCTAGAAAGACACCTTTTTATTCTACGCCGCTTTTGAGACTTGTAAGCTTGGGAGAAGATCTCTAATCCTTTGTATCTCTTTGGAGAAGATTTTTGAACCCTTTTTACTTCTCTTTGCAATTAAATTATGATTTCTTCAACCTTGTTTTGCTGTTCTTTTATTTCTATGTCTGAGTAGTTTTACTATTGGGTTTCGGGTTTCAAAAGGGGGTTTATGATTCTCTGAACTTAGGTTTGTTAGATTTGGGATTGATCTTATTGTTCTTCATCTATAGTTGTTCTTATTGCTTAAGCTAGACTGATCACCTAGATTAAGATCTTAGGTTAAACTCATCAGGGCACCGAAATTGTTGTTGAGTTACTTGAAAGAAACATAGGTGAGCAAGGTTGACCTTAGCCAACATAAGTTGAAGTTGAGGCACCTTGTGAACGAATCAAAACTTGAGCTTTAATGCTTGCTTGTTTAGCTAGATCCAAACAGAAGTTTAGGGTCTAGTTATTTCTTTGCATAGTTAGCTATCGCTGCGGAAGTAAGTTAGTTTTATAATTGAGTTTTGAGTTTAAGAACGGTGTCTAATGCTTTTCCAATCTTTCATCTAAATTTGTGATTGTAATCTCCCAACTGATTCCCTACGCCCAATACTTTTTTTTGATTTCAAAACCGTTATTTATTTTCTGCTTTTAATCGATTACTTGAAACACAAACTTTCTTTTGCTTTAGCTGTACTCGATCTATATAATTTCATAGTGTATCGTTTGGTCTCTGTGGATTCGACCTTGAAGTGTTATGACGATACCACTAGATCGTGGTTGAGTGCACATTAGGTTTTATTTGACACTAGATCATAAGTTTATATATGTTAGTTATAATATTTAATTAAATGTTAATCGAAGCTTTTCTTACGTTAATAATCAAATCTCACAGATTTTGGAAAACAAAATAAGAATCAAATTGTTGTTTTCTTTGTTTGTGAATGATTCAAATATATAATATCTTCAAAACACAACATAATGTGTAGTTAAATATACTGTATGATAGTTTCTATTTCCATATTGATTACTGTTATTTATTTAGTTGGAATGAAATGTAAAATATTTAGAAAACAAAATCTGTAGTAATGTTAATTTTGGAAAAAATTTAGGGGTTAATGTTGTAAATAAAATAAATTAAATAACCAAAACTTCAAGGGCATAACACAAAATGTACTTCAAAAATAATAATATAGATGAGAAGGATAAACTGGGCCATATATGTGTACACAGCCCATAAATGGTAGATTTTGACAATATTATGTTTTACAAAACTGGAGTTTAAGTTTTTTTTACAGTTGTCAACTCCAGAAGTGCCACCTGACAAGTTATGGAACCAAGTCTTAGAAGGTAACTCTACTTTAAATTATTTTACAATTTCATTCTACTAAAGACTAAAGTATATTTTAATATATAGAATTTATAAACATTTATAGAGAAATAACTGAATTCATATTTCGTTTAAATAGAGAAGGAAATGTATATTCAAAATTATAATTTGTTGAGATTGAAGTTTCTATCATATCTTTATATTTATAGTAACTTTGAAAATTTTATAATTAAAACAAAAAAAATCAGTTTTTTATTCACAATGAATTTATTTTTATGAAATTTCCCACATATTTCATTAACTTACATATTCTATCAAATATTTTGTAACTCTCAGATTTATAATCATATCCATGTTTTAAGGCACTATATTTTCATTAACTGCAATTATTTATTTGTGTTTATGTTGACATTTTTGTCACCTCCATAATATTTATAGCATTGAAATGGATGATTAATGACAATTAAGAATATAATAAATAATAAAAGATATTAATATTTAGTTATTGCATTTCTGTAACTCTTATATAGTTTATGTACTAACTATTATGACAATGAAATATGAATTGATATAAAGATTAGTGCAGCAACTACTACCCAATTAAATAATAGATTTATAATATTATCATAGCTACAATTTCCTTAATAAATATCAAGACACACATCTCGCTAATTTTGTATATAAATTCTAAAATTTCATAATTTTGTATATAAATTCTAAAATTTTCAGTATTAAACTAAACATTGTCGTAGCTTATTTCAATATACATATATGTAACATGTGCTATTATGTTTATAAGAAGTTCAACATGTCCATCTATTTTTTTACTTCAATATGGCGATGGCGATGGCGATTACTGCTGCTTGAGGTTTTTGAATGGTGGGATTGGGTGTCGATGGGAGAAAGAGGGAGGGTCTCTCGTGTTCTCCACGGGGTGAGAGGTTTCGGGGGCAGATCGGAAGTCTGTCTCTGCTTTTGAATGGGATTACCCCTTTGTCTCGAGGTCCTGATTGTGCAAGAGGGATCTTGTTGCAGTCGGATCTATGGGATTGGATCGGATTTGATAGATATGTCTCTGTGTGGGATGTTAGAGGGATTTGTTTCAGGGTTGTGGGGTTGTTCCCTGAATCGGATTTGGATTCGACGGTATTAACGGTAGGGATTTCGATTTCGATCGGGGTATTTAAGTCTAAGATCCGATGGTCATATCGAGTTGGGAGATTAAGTTTCCATATCTTCTGGTGTGTGGGATCTGGGATTGATAGGGGATTAAAGAAGGTTTTGCAATTTGGGATTCTTTTGTTTGGCGTATCCCACCAAACGATTCCAAGAATTAGGGTTTCCGTATGGGTATATATGTTACGCATTGCATACGACTTGTTATACCATTGGTCTCTGTTCAATGTGTTTCTCTATTTTGTTGGCTGTCATCGGCGGTGTGTGGTGGTTTGGGTTGTTCGACGATTTCTGATGGCTCAATCAAACTTCCTCAAGGGTAAGGCTCCTTTGGTGCGCACAGAGACTGTGAAGATCTCTAACTCAGTCTTGGCTCAAAGGATTCAGCAGTTCTCTCTTACCCTTATTGGGAGACTGATGAATCCTTCGGTTCAGAGAATGGAGTCCTTGGTATCCACTTTGCCGAAGATTTGGAAGCTTGAGGACAATGTGGTGGGTGCAGATCTGGGCCAAGACACCTTTCAGTTCAATTTCTCAGAGGAGGCTGACCTGCAAGGAGTTTTACACAACGGTCCTTATCATTTTGATGGCTGGATGATCTCTTTGGTTAAATGGGAGCCAATCATATCATCAACTTATCCTTCTGCTATCAATTTCTGGGTGAAAGTTACTGGTATTCCGATGCACCTTTGGGAGGTTGCCACTTTGGAGGCAATTGGTAAGAAGATTGGACTTATTCGAAGCATTGATGAAGAATCGGGTAGTATATGTGTTACTGTTAATGGCTTTAATCCCCTGCTCTTTAAACTGGTAGTGCCATTTGATTCTGGGGATGAAGTTATAGTTACTCTTGAGTATGAAAAGTTGTTGGGATTTTGTGAGAATTGCTCTCGGCTCACTCATGATGTGAGGGTTTGTCCGGAGCTTAGTAAGTCAGATGGTGTTTAGGGTTTTGAGCAGCAACATGATAAGAGAGGGATTCAGCGACAGGAAGGTATGGTGAAACAAGGGGTGTTTCATAATGAGGGTGGATGGGAGAAACCTAGGAAGTTTGCCAAGAGGGCTCAAGGTTTCCAATCACATGATGGTTCAATTGGGGCTGGTAGTTCCGGTTCTTACTATCAGGGCAGACATCATGGATCGACATGTGATCAGAAACGTTCAGTTGGTGTATCTGAGTTGGGCAATGTTGGTGGCAAGTGTGGACCTCTGGTTGCTACGGGTGAGCAAACGAGTCAGGTTCCTCCTTTTCATCTAAACAAGAAGGGATCAGGGTCGATTTGGCCTAAGCCTTTATATAAGGTTAAGCAAGGGTCTAAGGAGAAGTCGGCTCAGGTGGTGGTTGGAGCGGGCAGGGCAGCTTCGGACATTGAGGAGACTCAGCTAGATACAACAATGGAGGGTTCTCCTCACCAGGCTGATAGCAAGGGGTTAGTAGGTTCGGATTTTGAGCAAGCTAATGATGATCTTTTAGAGGATGGTGAATTCTCGGATGGTAGTCTCCCACAGGAGTGTGATGTTGTGAATGGGCAGGATACTGAACCTTTGAGGGGTTTAGGATCGGAGGTCTCTGATTCATCTGAGGTTAATGTGCAAGGTATCCTTTCCTCCTCTTTACCGATTGATTTGGGAGGAGGTCTCTGATTCATCTGAAGTGTTGTGTTAGTTCTGCTTTGCGCAAGGTTGATCTAGGATCCAAGGCTGGTGATTGTTCGAGACTTCATAGTTCTCGAGTCAAGAAAATTTTTAAAAAACCAGTCTTGTCATTGGCTTCTCCCGGCAAGCGTTTGCTAGCTAAAGCTCTATCTAATCCTGCAGGTGAGGGTCTCAAACTAAAAGGGATGGGCAAACAAGGGACTAAAGCCATGGATGGCAAACCTAATGGTGGCGGTCGACCAGTCAAGAAGGGGATGGTGGCTCTCCCGAAACCACCGGCTCAAACGTGAAGGTCATAAGTTGGAACTGTCAGGGTATTGGGGCAGACCTAACAGAGGAGTACTTGGGAGATTTGTGGAAGAAACACCGCCCATATATTTTATTTTTATCAGAAACAAAAAAATGTTATTCTTATTTACAAAAGTTTCAGAATAAATTTGGTTATGATAATTTGTATTCGGTTGATCCCTGCGGCTCCCGTGGTGGGTTAGCTATTTTTTATGAATGAAATAAAACTTTCTATTTTATGTGAAAGTAATCGGTTAATCGATGTTCAAGCCTTTGTGGGACAACAGACGGTATTTTTTACTTTTGTTTATGGGGATCCAGTTCCTCAACATAGACATAAGGTTTGGGACAAGTTAATTGATATTGGTTCGTATCGAATTGACCCATGGTTAATGATTGGCGATTTTAATGAACTTGTTGGGAATCATGAGAAAAGAGGTGGTGCTTTAAGACCAATATCCTCATTTGTACCCTTTAATTCTATGATCCGACATTGCGGAATGCTAGAGTTTTCCTGTTATGGTGAGCAGCTATCCTGGCGAGGTAATAGACGAAATAATCAGATCGTCCGATGCCGCCTAGATCGTCCGATGCCGCCTAGATCGTGCTTTAGCTAATGAGGATTGGCATTGTCTTTTCCCACGTTCAAAGGTTGATTATTTAGAGATGATTGCCTCTGATCACAGTCCTATTTTGGCCACCTGCTTTAAAACGGATTTTCGGCGGCAACGTCAATTTCGGTTTAACAAGCGTTGGCTAGGCAAGGATGGGTTATCTGGGGCGGTGGAGTCTGGGTGGAATTGTACAAAAAAATTTTGGATACCGGTATTTGTGGACAAGTTAAAGAGTTGTCGTAATTCTATTTCTTGGTGGCGGAAGAACAATGTTTCCTTTGGGCCCACGCTTATCTCCTCCTTGAAGGCAGCCTTACAGGAGGCAAAAATGGATGACTCGAATTCGCAGGAAGAGATCCATAGTATAGAGAGGAAACTGAAGGAGGCATATCGGGATGAGGAGGTTTATTCGCAACAGAAGAGTCGGAAGTTCTGGTTACGGGTTGGTGACAAAAATACTAAGTACTTTCACGCTTCTACGAAAAAGCAGCGGGCTAGGAATAGGATCTCTGGCTTATTCAGTCATGAGAATGTATGGACGGAATCAGACTCTGATATGGAGGATATTGCGACTAATTATTTTGCGGATCTTTTTAAGCGGTCTGATGTGAGGGGGATTTACCAGATGCTACAGGAAGTTCCCACATTGATTTCAGATAGTATGAACATGATTTTAATAAAGGAAATTACGAAAGCAGAGATTCGCAGGGCTTTGTTTGCGATGCACCCCGAGAAAACACCAGGACCTGATGGGATGACAGCCTTGTTTTTCCAGAGGTTCTGGGCTTCCCTAAAAGAGGACTTGGTGGCTTTGATTAAAGAGTTTTTTCGTACGGATCGCTTTGATCCGTGATTGAATGAAACAAATATTTATCTCATTCCTAAAAACGAAAGGCCTCAACGGATGACGGAATTTAGACCGATCAGTCTTTGTAATGTGAGTTATAAGATTATCTCTAAAGTCCTCTGCTTTCGGTTGAAACGGCTCCTTCCGTCTCTTGTCTCAGACACCCAATCGACATTTGTTTCTGGTCGTTTAATTACAGATAATATACTGGTTGCTCAGGAAATGTTTCATGGCTTAAATACAAATCCTCGATGTAAGACGGACTTTCTTGCCTTTAAGACGGATATGAGCAAAGCTTATGATCGCGTTGAATGAGACTTTTTAGAAGTTGTAATGGTTAAATTGGGGTTTGATAGGAAATGGATCTCCTGGATTATGTGGTGTGTATCCTCGGTTACATATCAGGTACTTATCAATGGACAGACACGGGGTTCTATTAGGCCACATAGGGGTTTACGTCAAGGAGATCCCTTATCTCCTTACTTGTTCATACTTTGCACAGACGTTTTAATTGCTAATATTAAGAAGGCTGAAAGAGAGAATAGGATCACCGGTATTAAGTTGGGTCGGGATTGTCCGCCTGTCTCACATCTGTTGTTTGCAGATGACAGTTTTTTTTCTGTAAAGCAGAGGCGGCAGAATGCTCTAAGGTTATGGAAATTATAGGAGATTATGGGAAAGCGTCGGGGTAAGAGGTAAATTTAGAAAAATCCTCTATTATGTTTGGGAAGAAAGTTCCGTCTGATCGAAGGATTCAATTGAAATCTGTTATAGGTATCTCCAAAGAAGGTGGTATGGGTTCATATCTAGGTATTCCCGAGAACTTCCAGGGTTCGAGAACTAAGGTTTTTAGTTATGTGAACGACCGTTTGGATGATCGAGTGAATGGTTGGTCGGCTAAGTATTTATCCAAAGGGGGGAAGGAAGTTATGATAAAATCGGTAGCGTTGGCTCTCCTAACTCATGTCATGTCTTGTTATAAATTAACGCAGGAGCTGACGTCTAAATTAACGAGTGCTATCTCAAAATTTTGGTGGAAGTCGAATGATAAGGCACGAGGCATGCATTGGTTAGCATGGGATAAGTTTTTCACGGATAAATGTGATGGTGGTTTGGGTTTCCGGTCTTTGGAACAATTCAACGATGCAATGTTGGCAAAGCAGTTTTAGCGGTTAATTCATTATCCGAATTCGCTGATGGCTCGGGTAATGCGAGGACGTTATTTTCGAAAACAACATCCTTTACAAGCCAAAAAGCCATACTCCCCCTCTTTTTCTTGGAGGAGTATTTTTTCAAGTAAAGGTTTGGTGGTACACGGATCACGTTGGGCGATAGGTTCAGGTTGTCAGGTTTTGGTCTGGCGGGATCCGTGGATTCCGGATAATCCACCACGACCAGCGAATGGTCGAGGAAGATTGTTACTTCCCAGTTTAATGGTTAATCATTTTATTAATCTAACTACTAAGGAGTGGCACATGCCAATTCTTGAGGAGTTTTTGGACCCCTTGGATGACTAAATTATTCACTCTATGGAGATTAGTAAAGTTTATAAACCCGATAAATTGATTTGGCACTAAACTAAATCAGGGCAATATACGGTTAAATCGGGTTATCGGTTAGCCCGGGAATTAATCAAGGAGGTAGAATATGGACCGTCGTGCACGACGCTTAGGGCACACGCTTGGAAACTTGAGGTTCCTCCGAAGGTTCAACATTTCTT